>NC_065534.1:37067858-37371800 GCF_932294415.1 Quercus robur | reverse complement strand
GCTTTTGCTTCGTGGGGCAGAGACTTGTGAATAGTCCAGTACAGTGCAACGCATTTTGTGTTTTATGCTCAAGTCAGTGGAGTACTTGCACACACACAGATGTTTTAATGAAACGGTGCGTATTTGCACATTTCAGCTGAGATTTTTTGCGTTTCAGCTGATTGTTTGCGCGTTTACTTGCTGCCATTGTAGCCATGGGTCCCACGCCCATCAAAACGCAAATGTGAAATGCTCACAGTAAGCGCCGAATCCAAACGTAACCTTAGTATGCGTTTGGATAGAGAGTCTGCATCTCATGTTTGCATTTTCCTTTTATTTTTATTTTTTTAATATATTAAGAATAGTGTTTTCACATGGGTTTTGTTTGTCAGTGGGTTCTGTGCACTATGCGTGGGACCTAGACTAGCAAAATATGTGATGGGCAGTGCACACCAGTGGGTCCTGTGCACTGTTTATGGGACACATAAATCAATTTTTTCAGCATTTTTTTTAATTAAAAATGGGTTCCACGGTATTATTCACACATTTAAAAATTATTTTGCTATAGTGTTTTCAATTTTCAGCAAAATAAACGGTATTCAAACGCACCCTTAGAGAAGAACTATGAGGTGGCATATAACAAAAAGACTAATGTGGCAATTCTGATTGGAACAAAGTTTCTCTCCAAACTAGTTTGGAAAGAAACTTTTTAAACTTCTAATATATATTTTTTTGTGTGAATTTTGAAAATATAACAGTTTAATTTCATTTTCTTTTTGTTTTTAACATGCATATCAAATTTCGTTCAAATAAGATTTTATTTACTATTTGATCAATAAACTTAATTTTATAGACAATTTTAAATCACAAAAATTTAAAATTTTAACATTTGTTTGATGATATAACAATTAATCTTTGATCTTCTTGAAATTTTGTAATCATAAAAAATATAATAAGAACATACAATCTTATGGTTAGATTTTCAAAATTCACATTTATTATAAAGATATATGAGGAGTTTGTAGAGTTTTTTTTTAAAATTAGTTTGGAGAGAAACTTTATTCCTTGGATTGGTGAGTTACCAGCTCTGCCATAACATCTTAAAGTCTGTCGATTTGGCCAAAGTGAAAGCCCCATAAGAAAGGAAAGATTTGCATATATCTTTATCACCTCTAAGCAAGGTAGTCAATATTGTATCGGTATCGGCTGGTATGTACCATACCGGTATCAAAACATCAACGTTTCGTACTGGCCATGTACCGGCAAATTTCGGGCAATACCGGTCGGTACCGGGCGCACAGAAAAAAGTTTTTATTTATTTATTTATTTTTATTTTAAAGTTTTGCAATTTTTGAATTTTTGTTAGGACAGAATGGTAACTTATTTGCATTAACTTATTAGTATTATTTGTTTTCTTAGTATGTAATGGTAACTTTTAAGCTTTCTATTTTTTATATTGTGTTTTGTTTTTTTGTTTTTTTTTTTGTTTTTTTTGTTTTTACAAAAGTTTAAAACCATGAATAATTAGTTCTGAATTGAGGAAATGTTTTATGGTAAATTTTTATATTTATTATAATACACACACACACACACATATATATATATATATATTTAGTTATAAATATAAAAATAGCAGTAAACCCGAAACGGTACACTAGTATCCGAAATATATTATACCGCTAACCAAACCGGTACAATCTCCAGTACGGTATTGACTCCCTTGCCTCCAAGTCCTTGCTAATAATCTCAAAATAATTAGCACCATCACCATTCACCAACCCTAAAAGGTACGACCACATTTTCCCACTTTTAATATACTTTTTGGCCTTTTGACTTGCTAATGACTTAAGCACTGAAAGATTTCCTCGCTGACACCCCCGACATGTTTTTGTATTTTTTGTTAGATGTTTACTAATCAAGTTTAGCCACTGATCAAACACCATCATCAAGTAGTATAGATTATGGGTTAAATTGAATGTGAAAATACAGTTTTGATCCCTATATTTTAGAGTTATTATCAATTTGGTTCTTATAATTTTAGCAGCAGTAAATTGGTTCCTATATTTTCATGGTAGCCAATTTAGTTAATGTTATTTTCAATTTCTAATTAATTTGGTCTCTACCCGTCAACTCACTAACAGAAATTGAATGCATGTTGAAAATAATAGAAACTAAATTGACTGCTACTAAAATGTAAAGACCAAATTAATAGTAACCCCAAAACATAGGGATCAAAATAGTATTTTTGCCTAATTTGAATCAAGTCACTGGTTAGTCTGGTTTGTGAAGCACTCAAAATTGAATTACTTTTTTTTTTTTTTAGTAGGTAGTAGATACTGCATTTAACTCAATATTCTTTATCTTCTCAAAAAAAAAAAACTCAATATTCTTTATCATTATCATTTCGTGTGAGTGTGGTGCCACTGCCAAGTGCCAAGCCGTGAGACATCATCAACTAACTAAAGAAAAAAACAAAATATTTTTCCCACACACAATCTAATGACCTTTTAGATAACTCAATATTCTATATATTGTTGAAGTTACGTTTTGGTAGAATATGAATTTGGCAATCTAATGGCGACTTTACGTGTGTTTATAAACCATATTAATTAATGGAGTTTAAAAGGCAAAGATAATACTTACACGACATGTCACACATTATGCTCATCGATCCTCTCATAATAATGATGTATGTCGTGTTGTAGATTGAAGCAAAATTGATGTGATAACGACAATATTGAGTTTAAGATCCACTTCGATCTGTCATTCTATCTATTGACAACGAAAAAAGAAAATTCTTATACAATATCAGTCTATTGTTTTTGTTTAGTATAGACTATAGAGAAGGAAAATTTCAGTATAATGTAAATGGTGAAATGTGTTTTTAATTAGTTTATTTGAGTTAAAAAATTGAAGTCCATTTGTCGATGAAGCAACTCAAGAAATGCAAGTTGTCCATATTTTGACCATTTGACGATCGATTGAAGCTTGATTGCCCCTCGATCAAGGCCTAATCTATCAAATATTGGAGAATTCAAAATCTGATGTGTATTACTGAAGTAGGTAATGTATGCCAATTCAACCCTAATTGGAAGCTTATTTAAAGGCCCTTTATACACAACTTCAATTTCGGTGGTAAGACAAATTTTTTAGAGCTATTCAAAGAGAACACCAAAACCTCCACATTTTCAACCCGTAAGTACAGAGAGTCTATGGAGATATTTTTTATTATGTTGCTATTGTCATGGTGTGGATCATAGTTAAAATCACAAGCCCTCACAGCCCTAGCGTGTCACTGTGGTTAATCAAATTTTCAAAAGATTCTTCGTGAAAGTTGAAGGTTTCGGTCGTAAAGCGTGGGAGAGTCACCTAGAAAGCATCCATATAATCAAAGAGTTCAAAGATTTTGAAGTTATAGAAAGTTTCTATAGTACGTTCATCTACTAAAATTGTAGGGTTTAGGTAAAGGTTTTACGCTAAATTGCAAAAGCTTCTCTTTGATTATAGCTTGCTAGTTGGGGAAGGTTTCCCTTCACCATTGGCTTTCCACTTCACCACTATATTGTGTGTCTTGATTTTATTGCTTTATAATATATGGTGTGTTTTAATTTGTGGTAATTAACTTAAAAATCAACTTACCTTCATAGTTGGTTAATTGGTTTAATTCAATTAATCCATTGTATAATCAGCATCATGATCTAATTTTTTCTCAATAATTTTGACAATGAAATTGAAGAAAATTCTTATACAATATTATTATCAATGGTAAGCCATTTGGTACCAGCCAAACCAACTAATGATTTCTAGGAGGAAAAAAAAAAAAAAAAACTAATCCAAATTGATAACATCATCAAGAATTTTGTAGCTCGCTTATAACTTCTTAGTGTTTCTAACAAAGACATCTGTTGTCAGTGGGGAAGCTAGGAAATTTCTCTAGGAGGGGCCAAGCTAAATCTAACAAAATTATTAAAGAAAGAATTAGGGTTTTGTTAGCATTTTGGAGAGCCATAGGCTGTGGAAATGGGCCACATGAGGTTTTTTATCATACCAAAATTATTACCATTTCACAACTATTGAATTATCAATCAAAATAAGAATAGAAAACTAATTAGGTAACTCAGTATAATAGCATGTTTGATATATTGTAATTGTGATTACATGAGGATAGGAACTAATATTAATTAAAAATAAAAAAATTAAAGTAGTTGGAATGAATATCTATTACGTACTATTTATCATTCCAATGATGTAATCTAAAAAATTGTTCAAATTTCCTAAATAACCTTATATATAAAACTATATTTGCACTTTTCCATGTGTATAATTTAACATAATATCGTGTATAAATTGAAAATTTTTATATTTAATATTTTTGCCTATAATTCAAAGAAATGTCTCTATAAAAAAATATAAAAAACGATAACATCTTCTATATACATTAGGATAAATGATAACCTTTGAATTATTTTACTTCAAATTAATTACGGTTCGAATTTGTCTGTTTTAATTTCAGTCCGTATTAGAAATAATTTAGAACAATATCACTTGTTTTCATTTTTATTGTTGCATTTACGAAAAAGAGTCTTAAGTGAGCCTTTTTCAAATCCCTTCCTTGATTCAAGAAGTTAGATTCCTCTTTGAATAACCTACAATTAACATACAAAGAAACCAGAATTAGAAAAATTGGCTTTTGCTCAAACAACTTGGGTTCAAAATTTCACCTACACAAAAGGCTACATAAAAAATAAATTTATTAGTGTCTTGGTTTAATGGTAAAATGCAATCATAATGAGTTGAATGAAGAAAAATAAAAATTATTTGTCAAATTATAAACATAACCAAAATATAATTAAGAAATTTATTTACCATATCTTTGATATAACACCAACCACATTCATTATTATATGAGTTTGTAAAATTTGTACGTAAATGAGTAGTAGCTTTAGCATTCAGCAAAAAAAAAAAAAAAAAAAAAAAGGGTAGTAGCTTTAGCATTAAAAAAAAAAAAAAAGTTTTGTAGTGTTTGTGACATTCCTATGGCAATGAATTAACCATCAAAATCACAATTTGAAGGACAAAGTTTAAGTCCAAATTGAATATATATCATCAAGTTATATGATGATTTATAAGGCTAACACTGTCTATTTTTTAAACAAGTCACACGATTTATTTAAAAAAATAGCACGACTTGTATCTTCAATTGCCACATAGGAGGTGAAAGAAACTAGCTGAAACAATGTTGAAGATTATCAATAGGCAACAACAACTCTCTATCAACAATTTAGCTTAGTTAATTTCAAGATCCTTGTTTGCATAGAAACGTTTTACTTTAGTACAAAGATTCGTATACTGTATACATGATATTAATTTGGCTCAACCACACAACATATAAAACCAAACATAGCAAGACTGTATTGTTTGTGGAACATTGTGAGATGTATCACAAAATTCACAAGTCGTGGTCGGAAGTGAAAAACTAGTGTACCCAATTAACATTGTGAGATATATGCATCGATCCTTCATTCCTGCTTTCGTAGCAAGTGTTGTAATATGGCAGTATATAATGTATACATTCGGATCGGGTCTGTTTAATTAGATGAGTAAGATTCACGGGTCAACCATTTTGGATTGCAAGCATAAGAGAGTGTGAGGAAACTTCGTCCAACCTTCTTTTCTCTCTCAACGATCAAACCCAATAAGTTAATTAATATGGCAGTTTGTCTATTTTTTTTTTTTCTCATTAATCTGAAAATATACAACCGTTAGATTCTACCCGAGCTAGGGTGCCTTGAAAATTTCCACGAAAGTTCTAAGTTCTAACTTTTTGGTACGGACGTACGGTATAAGGTGTTGCTTCAAGTTTATCCCTCGTTACAATGGATTTTTCTTCTTCTTATTTTTTTAGAAAGGTGGGGGTGTTGAAATTTTTTGTTTCCCAAGTTTATATTTAGGGGATATAAATTTCCACAAAGAAATATATATATATATATATATAAATTTTTTTTCCTGCATATTTCAGTCATTTAATTTAGAGATCACAATCAAATGACTGAAATAATTCAATATATATACTAATACTTAACATAGGCAAATTCCCCTGTTTCATATGCGATATTGGCAATATAATCTTTGCAAACGAGCTGAGACTAATTTCTAGTAGTCGGCAATAAGCTTGTGAATATATGCGTCAGTGTTGTCTGAATATGCACGTATACGATAAGAATTCTGAAGGATTAATGTAATCGTGGAATACTTAGGAAATAATTCAAACTTTCAATAACAATTTTATCGAACTCTTTCATAAGAATGTTACTTATCCGTTTTCCTCTTTTTGTTAGATTTGTTTTAATCATAAAAAGTGCACAACCCCCTTTGCTTAACTTGAAGGCTAAGGTTGATTAAACTCCAGCCCTTTTATCCATATAATATAGGAGGTAACGTGTTAATGGGATATATTCGGGTCATATCAAGAGAAAAATATTTGACATCAATTTCAACCCAATTAATTTAATAATTATGTCAAAACTCTTCAACTTTTTAATGGGATTGATACAACAAGACTCATGCAACTTGTTTAATATACCATTCATGTTGGATTGATACACACACAATTAATTTCAACTTGTTTAACTTTAATAAACATGTATTGAGTTAACATGGATGCAACTTATTCCAGCTCATTTAAGAAGTATCCAAAAGAATGAATTTATTAACATAGAATTTAAAATTCTTTTAATAACTCAATTCTATAGGTAAAATACGAATTTATATTGAGCAAAAATGACATTTACATAAGTCAGATCATTTTAGATTGATTATAAGTTAAACAAGCCAACATAGAATTAACCCTAACTTATTAATAATATCAAAACGAATTTCTATGTTTCGTCACAACTCATCTACCCTAAATATTAATCCCAAAAAATCATGCCTTGTTTGCATCATTTTGCATGCAGGTCGTGTTAAATATGATCAAACAAGAACACAATTGGCATCTCATGCATGCACAATGCCCCCAGTCGTCTCAGACTCCCATGCGCCATGCGGCACATTTTTGTCGTGGGCCATCGATTTTTACAGGGAGCAAACAGCTTTAATGGGAAAGATGACAAGATGATAACTCTGATCCATGGTGTCAGCACTCACCGCTTAATATGTTCAAGCATTAATTGGAACTTCACTCTCTAAACAATGGAAAACTTCCACAGACTTCTCCCCCAGAAATAAAATATCAGAAACTTCATTGAGGGAGAGGCTGCGTGTATTCACCTTTTTAGTTTTACGGATTTTTTGCCTCTCATTGTAGAATGTTCTCCCATTCCTTTGATTAGCTTGAACATTGAACACGCATTGTTCACAAAAAAATTACAATTTATTTTAATCTTCTTTAAATTTTTAATCGAATGATGAAAATTCTCTCACTATTTTATAAGCAATCAGCAACCCTATATATATATATATATATATATATATATATATATATAGACACACACATTACAACCAGAGTAGCCAAAAAAAAAAAAAAAAAAAAAAAAATATATATATATATATATATATAGACACACACATTACAACCAGAGTAGCCAAAAAAAAAAAAAGAGTAGCCAAAAAAAAAAAAAAACCTTAAAATAATACCCCTAGTACTGTTGAATAAGTATTAGAGTTGACATTGAATAATATGTTTAGACATAAAATTTTAAAATTATGTAACGTTAATAATAAGTTCAGATAAGAACTAGTAAAAAAATTATTGTGTCTATTGATGTTGAGTGGTAGAGAGGTGATGGTGGGTTCACGTGGAGTCACCTCTCTATCACTCACAACTCGTCAAGTTGTGCCATTTTATGTGGCACTAGCACAGTTCTTAAATTATTTACCTTCAAAGCAAGATTAAGCTAGTTTTAGCTTTTTTTGAACAATGTCATACGCCTTATGGAGACTTTTTTTCCCCCTTTAAATACAAAATTTCTTACTATATATCATGACATGGATTGCTATATACATGTGCTATAAAGTTATGGCATCGTTTGCACGTCAAAAGCACCGGTGGGTATGATGATTATGACCTGTTCTTACACCAATCAATTTGTATATCATGATATTTGCGTCTTCATGCATGGCATGTGTAGGGAGCAATATAGAAGTAAAAGAATCATATTGCAATAGTAGTATGCTTGTGAGATATGAGTCAGATAAAATTTAAATGTAAAATAGTGAAAATATTTCACAAATATCATGACTAAAATTGAGCGAAAAGTAATTGATAAACATATTAAGATTCAAGCCTATAAAGTAAGGCTGTTTTTTAAAACAAAAAATTATGGTATATGATGACAATGATTTAAAATATATAACAAAATTAATTTATAATTTTCAAATTTTTGATATTAGAAATTTTATAAAATGTAAATATAAATTTTATTAAAACTATAGTACTAAAGTTTCACCTTGGCTCTTTTGTTGGTTGGAATGAAAAGAATTTTAAGAGTGCACAATAATGGGAAATTTTTTTTCCATGTGGCATAAGAAGTAAAAACAAAAAACAAAATAAAAAATAAAGAGAAAAGGAGAAAACATTTACTTGATGCAACCATAACATGTGAGATATAATTTGTATTATATAGTATGTGATTTTGGTATTGACAATAGTATTTTTTTAATAAAAAATTTACACTAATTAGCCTATAATTAAGAAAAACATTTGTCTTGGAATTTTGTGAAAATGATAGCAATATCCTAAATAATATTTTATAATTTATTACAATAAAATGTACGAAAGGTTATTTAATACTTTTGGAATAATGCTCAATTCTCTCACATTTATCGTGGGGAGTCGCCATTCATATGAGAGAAGGAAACATTGCTTCCAGACTATTGAATGACTAAAAAATAAGTTTAAATTCATTATCTTATTTAATTTTAAAAATAATTAGTTGCATAAAAATATAATTGTATTTAAATAAAAGTAAGGTTAAAAAAAAAAAATGAAATATGGTCTTAACAAGTTATACATTTTTTTCGAGAAACAACAAGAGTTGTAAATAATTATAAATATTTTAACCCCAAATTTTGGGTTAACTATTGATTCTCAACAAACTAACTAAGGTCAATTATAGGTATTATTTTCCACCACTCAAACTCCAAAGTCATGTTCTCTATTATTTTTAATTGACATGTCATTTTTACTATTTTACTAGTGTTAGTTTAGGTCTTGCTCTATATATTTTTGTTCCCTCAACTTGAATCAAATGACTCATTCTTATCTTAAAAAAAGAAGAAGAAAAAGAAACTTTTTTAATTTGTGCATTAATTGCTCTCTTTTTACATATAAACCATTTCAAATAATTATCACTCATTCTTTTATTGATAAAAATCATAAATATTTTTAAATAAATTTATTTGTTTTGTATCCTATTTTTCTTAATATTTTAATTTATCCATTTTAACATTCTTATTTCAACTATGCTTATTTTAATAACTTGTTACTTCATACCAACCCAACATTAAGTGTCCGTTTGAAAAATCTTATTTAACTTTTTGCTAAAAATATTATAGATAAAAAGTAAAAGTTGAATAAAAATAAGTAGGTGGCTCATGTAAGACTCGTAAATAGTAATACAAATAAGCAAAAGTTAAATATAATAAGTAGATGACTCACATGTAATCTACAAATAGTAGAAAAAATAAATAATAAACTTGCTTATAAGTGCATCTTAAACAAGTACTAAATCCTAAAAGTTACTATTTGTAAATTGACTTAAAAGATAAACCAAACTTATAAACTTCAACAATCATCATATTTCATTTGCATGTTGCATTTTGGATGAGGTTGGGCTATACATAGGTTTTCTATTTTATTTTATTTTATTATATGGGCTTTGATTATTTTCCGTTTAACATGTTCACATTTTTTCATATCTTGCATAAAATGTGAATATTTAGCATAAACATGTGGATTTTGTGTGAAACATTTCACCTCCGAGAGTGTGAAAGTGGAACTAATAATAAAAGGGTTTGGTTAATGTGTGCCCTAAGGCACACATTAAGTTTTTTATTTTTGAAAATATTTTTTCGGGAATTAAAAAAGTTGTTATTACTTTTTCAATTATCGAGAAATTTTTTTTCCAAAAATAGTGCACACATTAGTAAAATTCATAATAAAAAATTATTTATTTAATTATTATTTTTATCTCTCTTGTCTATGGGCCTTATAACACAACGTAAAACGGCTATTCGTTTGCCACCTTTCGACAAGGCAGCAGCAACACCTATGCGTAAGTTTGAGGTTTAAGTACGTGGAGAGACTTTCATAAAAAAAAAAAGTACGTGGAGAGACTCATGCAAGACGAAGACAAGGACATGCGAAAATTCCTGGAAGCTGCGTACACTAATTACACACTATGCCTCGACTCTTTAAATCTGCAATAGGCTTGTCCTTTATAAGATCCAGTAGTGTAATACCTCAAAGAGAGAGAGAGTACTTTCAGGGGTTCTTCCAAGTCATTGTTATTGTTAGCTAAGGTATCTTCATCACAATTAGAGCTTGACATACAATGGATTCACGTCATGACACCATGGGCATGGATTCACATCATGAGGCCATGAACGACGTGGAGAATGGTGACTCTAAGAGCTTAATGAACAAGGGCCTCTCCAAGGGTCGGACACAACAAAATGTGTCATCCTCAATTTTGCGCAAGAAATCGGATCCAGTGCTTGTATCCAAAGTTCGGTTCAAAATGCTTAGACAATTCTTGGCCAATTTGCAAGAGGTTATTCTTGGCACCAAGATTGCTGTGCTCTTCCCAGCTATTCCACTAGCAATCGCTGCAGACTTTTATAACTTTGGAAGAGTAAGTGTCAATATTTCTGGATCTTTTAGTGGATAAATGCATGCTTTTAAGATAAACGTGACTCATATATAACTTATAGTATCTGTGTATTTTGTTTACACACAAAATCGAGATCTTAAAATACATACATTATGATATGCTATTTGATCGATATTCTTTTCATGACACGTAGCCTTGGATTTTTGCTTTGAGCTTACTTGGACTCGCACCGCTTGCTGAACGGGTCAGCTTCCTGACTGAGTAAGTTGGCATTTTAATTATGTGATTAAAAACATTTGGAACAAACAAAAGACAATTATGTAACATTGTTATACATTTTTTTTTCTATGTAACAAACAGGCAAATTGCATACTTCACGGGTCCGACAGGTATTATTTGAATCCAATTCCTAGAACTCATTCATTATTCATCTGGTATTTCAAAAATAAGAATTCCACATTCATCAAAGGAATTGAAATATTGAGTGTTGGATCGATGTGTAGTTGGAGGGCTTCTGAATGCAACATGTGGTAATGCAACGGAGCTCATAATTGCATTATTTGCTCTTCGCCAAAACAAAATACATGTTGTGAAGTACTCTCTTCTGGGTTCCATCCTTTCAAACCTTCTTCTTGTACTTGGGACCTCTCTCCTATGTGGAGGCTTGGCCAATATTAAAAAGGAACAAAGATATGACAGAGTAAGACATCAATTCCAATTTAGCCACTTTAATTTAGAAATTAGGAAGGTGGGTTTTATGTGATTTTTATTCTATTTTATTTGGTTTAACAGAAACAGGCGGATGTGAACTCGCTCCTTCTGTTGCTGGGATTGCTATGCCACTTGCTACCATTGATGTTCAGATATGCCTCAGGAATTGAAACTTCCACAGCTGTGTATACCCTTCAGTTGTCAAGAGCAAGCAGCATTGTGATGCTTATAGCATATGTTGCATATATCTTCTTCCAGTTAAAAACCCACCGGGAATTGTTTGATTCACAAGAGGTGATTAAAAAAAAAAACAAGTTTATACCGGTGAACAATGTTTTAGGTTGCAAAAGACCCAATTAATTTGATGGTACCGAGAGAGAGAGAGAGAGAGAGAGGGGAGGGATTCGGGCAATAGAGTAGAGATTTCTAACTATTTAAAAAAGAAGAAGAAGAAAGTTTTAAGTTATTGTCTAAATTCCTTCTGCTTAAATTGCATGCATGGGAAACTTAATTGCAGGTGCTTTAATAGCGGATTGGTCCAGAAATGAAAATAAGGCTTTATAACAAGTACTTAATTGTAAATTACTGGGAGGTAAAGTGTAGAAAGATTCCAACTCAAAACCATCTATTTTGATATTTTAATAAATTATCAATAATTTTGAAGTTTTAAATTGTTAGAAAGTTGAATTTATTCATTTTATCATTATTTTAACTGAGGAAAAAAAAAGCTTATTCGTTTTTTATTTTTATTTTTCCACCCTACAAATGCTATTCAATTTTCTATATTACCTTTGTGAAAAATTTCTAATATTTTCAGAAATTTCTTTTACTCATATTCTCCTTTTTTTTCTTTTTTTTTTTTTTTTTTTTTACATCTATACTAAAAGACAGGAGAACAATAGTGAAAAATTACCAACAGTAGGTAAAATACACATGCCTTGATTTTGGCGTTGGGAAAATGTAGTTGGGTTGTTAGACCATTTCTTTTATCTTCAAAGAGTCGGTATAAAACCCAATGACTAAAACTTATTTTGGTGCAATTATTTCCAGGATGACGAGGAAGACGAAAAGGCAGTGATAGGCTTTTGGGGTGCATTTACTTGGCTAGTTGGAATGACAATTATCATAGCTGTGCTATCTGAGTATGTTGTGGGAACAATAGAGGTATAAATGCAAACCTTTTTGGTGTAAAACCTTAATTGCGTTCTATGGCATAGTGCATACTCTTACATGAAAATCTTTCTCAATTAGGCTGCATCAGATTCTTGGGGAATTTCTGTTAGCTTCATCAGCATAATTTTGCTACCAATAGTTGGAAATGCAGCAGAACATGCTGGATCAATCATATTTGCGTTCAAGAACAAGTTGGTATGACATATGATTTATTTATTTTGTGTATAAATTAAATTCTGGGTATTATGTATACCTTGAATGAATGTAGATATAACTGTATAGAATTCTGCGTATCATGCAGGATATCTCTCTGGGTGTAGCTTTGGGGTCTGCATCTCAAATTTCCATGTTTGTGGTAAGATTAAATTAGCTCAAAAGTCAAAACATTTACATAGGTAGCATTTTTTTTTTGGTTGAGAAATAAACACAATCACACACAGGGAAAATGGAAATTTATGTAGCATTTGTTTGTTGAAATTTAAGTTAAAAAAAAAATTAGAAACATAATTATGTTCATGTTTTTTTTTTTTTTTTTTTTTTTTTTTTTTTTTTTTTTTTATATTAAGAATTATATAAGATTGTTAAGAAAATAAATTCCGGTATTTTGAGATGAGAAATTCAACATTTTATAATAATTATTTATTTTTCCCAATACATTCTTAGGTTTATAATAAGAATGATATGTACCCACGACTTTTATGAATTTCTAAAAATAACTCTCATGTAGAAAATATTTTCCTTAAAAAAGTCTAGTGAATTAAAATTCTCTTTTATGGAGATGATATTTAGTATACACATAGCGTTTTGGATACACACAACATCATACTATTCACATATTATTAGTATAATGTTATACATATACATACAAAACATTAGGTCCATCAAATTAGAAGCCCTTTCTATGGAGACAATATTTAGATTTTTGGACGCACACAATTTTATACCCATAAAGGCCTCATAGAAGTGAAAGCCATGTGTTATCATTGATTAGTGATGTATGCAACATTACAATCTTGATATGTGGGCCTCACAGAGGTAGGACCCATATGCTATGAGTATTATACTACATGCATTTGAAATATTATGTATTTTTTTTTTCCTTTCAATGAACATATTAGGGAAGAGTTTACCCATTGACTTCTTAAGAAGGGTAATAATGGTATTTAGTGAAATTTCCCATGTTCGTGACGTTGGATCAACATTCCACATGGTTATGTCACATGTATCAGTCATCCTTTAAAACCTCAAATTATGCTAAATTAAACCTTGAAAATCCAAAAAAAAAAAAAAAAAACCTTCACCTCATTAATTAACAAGGAACATCTAATATTAATCTATGAATTTCAGGTTCCTCTGAGCGTTGTTGTTGCTTGGACAATGGGCATTGACATGGATCTTGATTTTAGTCTCCTCGAAACTGGTTGTCTTGCATTCACAATAATTGTCACGGCCTTCACTTTACAGGTTCTTAATTTATACTAGATTCTATCGACGTCTTTTGTTATGTTAGATATTGTTGATGATCGGTTTTCAATGATTAACTTCACATTATTTGTCATTATTCAGGATGGAACTTCACATTACATGAAGGGAATTGTTCTTTTCCTATGCTACATTGTTATTGGTGCTTGTTTTTTTGTTCATAAAATCCCAGTGAGTAAGTGCCTAGCCAAAAAGCTTTTCTTACTTACCATGCATGTTGCCAAACAATATAATATATATGTGATTATTTTTAATTCATTCTTCAATAATGTCTACAATTTTAGGTGAAACAACCGTCAACTTAGGAGTTGGACAATCCTCTGGAGTTTTGAATGCCTGAGCTGACTACATTGTTTGGGATTTACATCCCAAACTAAAGATTGGTGCATCCGTAAATCTATTTCTTACTTTATTCATCCGTTTGTGAAGTGCTGGAAAAACTCATTCCCATTTCAATTGTGACCAATTGAGAGATTAAGTGCTAGAGATTTCGAGTTGCGGGCGTGTCTAAGAAAGTGGGGACTACTTAAACTTGGAGAAAGAATGAATTTTCGTGTTGAAGATGTTTGTATATAGTTCTGTCTCTATGTCTCTGCAATAAGTTTTAATTTATTTCAAATTTAGTTCATAAATTTGTGGCGAATGCCAAGTCATTTCTCTTCCCCTTTCTTTTTTTGAGACTACTAGTACTTAATTTAAGCTGATATGTTGCCAAACCAGAGGAAAAGGCATTACATCTTTGATGTACAATAAGAAAATCTGGAGAGTATCAGATTTCAATTTTATCTTCTAATAAAATTCCCCAAGTGTTTATCTTACTTTATTTATATATGCACCTTTCTTGGTGAAACCTGTAGCTTTTGTTTACCATGCAATGAGCCAATGATACAAAGTTTATATATATATATATATATATAGAGAGAGAGAGAGAGAGAGAGAGAGAGAGAGAGAGATGGCAGCGTTGATGATGACAAAGATCTCTTATTAGTGTCATCAATGAAGGTCGGTAGTGGTGACAGGTGGTAGTGGGAATTTGTTATGTTTTATTTTTATTTTTTTAATATTTATTTTAAGCAACTTAAATAAGAAATGCAAAAAAATAGAATTTAATTAAATAAATGGACATACGGCAAGTGGAACATAAAGTGGTATACAAAAAACCTTAAAAGGGATTCAGCAAAGAAAAAAAAAAAAAACCCTTAAAAGGTTGGAATGTGCACGAATGTGGGGACATGATGTTCAGCATCGAGGAGATAGGGCAAGCAAGTCTTCAACATGGCTTTCAACCATTGACTATGCTCGCTTGCTCATGTTTAATTTTGCTCTATTTTAAAAAGATTTTATGACTATATATTCGTCATTTTCCATGTCATTACCTAATTAATGATTTATCCTAATGGAACATGTATCTGTAAGTGTATTTTTATGAATTATGAATCTATGGGGTTGGAATAATGAGTCAAAATCTTTTATCTCACTTTATACTCCATAAATAAAAATTTGTCAAATGTTTATCTACTTAATTAAATCCTAATTTTGTGGCTTATTTATTTTAGTTATCTAAATTAAATAAATAAAGAAAATAAGAAAAACCCAACAGTCAACCCATCCCACCACTAGTAGCACCACCTTCATTCCCCGCGGCCACCAACAAATCTAGTCACAGCCATCTAAGGTTTTTTTTTTTTTTTTTTTCTTGAGAGGAATTAGTTAGTTATGTTAGCATTGAAATTCTAGTGTACTAACAGGTTTAAGATCACAGCCATCTAAGTAAGGTACCATCTTGGAACTTTGAACAAAGCCAAGCCAAATATAGGACCTTCACACTCCAACAAAGTCCAATATTCTGTCATTCCTTTTCTCGGCTTTCTCAGGAACCAAACATTATGGTTGATTCAATCAGTTAAAAGTGCGGGTGGGTGGGTGGGTGGGTGGGTGGGTGATATAAAATCTATTATAGTTTTCAAATAAAACTACTTTTATTTTTATTTTTCCTTTCTAATTGTACCACGTTATATCTTTTCGACCTTTGGTTCCTGAGAAATAAAAACTTGTCATATCAAACTTTATATTTTGAGGTGCTCTTTGTGATGGGGAAAATCACGACCAAAATTTTTTGGTTCTGATGGATGGCTGTGAATGAAGGTGTTGATGGCTTTGGTGAACAATGGTAGTGGTGTAGGTGGTAGGATGTGTTAACTTTTGGGTTTTTCTTATTTTCTTTATTTATTTAATTTAGGTAACTGAAATAATAAAGCCACAAAATTAGGATTTAATTAAATAGATAGACATTTGACAAGTTTTTATTTGTGGAGTATAGAGTGGGGTTGAGAAAGTGAGACAGAAGATTTGGAGTCTGGAATAATTGTGGACACAGTTATGACTAGGGGTGTTCACCAAACAGTGCAAACAGTACAAATTGCAAAAACCGCATCAAAACTTCACGCAAAATGGTATAACCGCACCGCGCTAAAAGTATCAATACGTGTAGTGCAATGCAGTTTGCAGTTTTATAATAAAAAAACTACACCATATCACACCATCTCTATATATTAATATATTTATTTTTTCATATTAAATATATTATTAATAGTTTAGTTTTCAATGAAAAAAATAGTTTAATAACCATAACAAGTGTTGATTAAGAAATTTAACTCAAAATAAAGAAAAACTAGGTCAATAGTTTAAAACTTGGCCCAAAAAAGAAGGGAAAATCAGTTTTGGGCTGGGCAAGAAAAGCCAAAAATTTGAAAAATATAACAACTTCAAATTGTTCAAATCGCATCTGTGGGACCGGAGAATTTGTGGGCCCGGCCCACTTCATAATAGGGCTTAAGATCCAAGCCAAGGAGAATAATTTCCGAGGACGCAAAGTAAAAATCCGGACAAGGCCCAAATATATGGCCAAGGACGATCTTATGCTCGGCACCTCACAAAACGCCTGAAGAAAAGGACAAACCCAGTACAGGGGCAGGACAAGGGAGAAAGCTGCCAACAACGTAGTATGGAACCCTGCATCTGGCAGGCCCATACTCCAAACCATGCTATATAACTTTTCCAACCACCCCCAACCACTCTAGGTATGGATTGATAGGACAAGTCTATACCCCAGAAAGTGAAACTTACACGTGGGCACTAAAAGGGAAGGGAACACTAGTATAAAAAGGAAAGAGAGTGAAGGGTAAAGGGATCCCAGAAAGAGGAAAAAATCCTACAAAAGGGAGAAGGGGAAGAATACTATGCTCCTCGGATGCTGTCCGAGGACTTAAATCTTACTACCCGCACCAATGGAAGGCTTAGCTAGTTAAGCCAAGTCCACCCATGTAAAAGCTTCCATAAAAACCACGACTAAACCGCTGACCGGTGACCAAGGTCCTGCCTTTCAAGCCCACTTCTCTACAAATCATATTGTTAGGGCCCTTTACATACGAGCCCAATGTCATTCTCGGGTCGTTAAAAAAACGTGTCCCTACAATTGGCGCCGTCTGTGGGGAGCCTTGCGCGTTGGCACAGGTGGCGGTGGAGTCAAGCCTCTGTCAAGCAAGGGTCGGCGAAAGCTCCTTCATTTCCAGCAGCACGCTGTTGTTGTTCCGACATAAATTTCCGCTAGGGGCTACGCCTCGCAGTATCAATGGCACGGGCAGCTCTAGGGGCTTCCAACATCAAGCTAACGCCCCCCACCTTGGTCGAGGGGCTAATCTTCAAAAACAAGAAAAAATACAAGTTTTGGACAGAACCAAGGCCTTGTCTGATCCTCGGACTCAAGCCTATGGGGAAACCAACTACTTAACAGAAAAAATACAAGTTTTGGACAGAACCAAGGCCTTGTATGGTCCTCGGACTTAAGCCTATGAGGAAACCAACTACTTAACAGAAAAAATACAAGTTTTGGACAGAACCAAGGCCTTGTATGGTCCTCGGACTCAAGCCTATGGGGAAACCAACTACTTAACAGAAAAAACACAAGTTTTGGATAAAACCAAGGCCTTGTATGGTCCTTGGACTCAAGCCTATGGGGAAACCAACTACTTAACAGAAAAAATACAAGTTTTGGACAGAACCAAGGCCTTGTCTGGTCCCCGGACTCAAGCCTATGGGGAAACCAACTACTTAACAGAAAAAACACAAGTTTTGGACAGAACCAAGGCCTTGTATGGTCCTCGGATTCAAGCCTGTGGGGAAACCAACTACTTAACAGAAAAAATACAAGTTTTGGACAGAACCAAGGCCTTGTATGGTTCTCGGACTCAAGCCTATGGGGAAACCAACTACTTAACAGAAAAAATACAAGTTTTGGACAGAACCAAGGCCTTGTCTGGTCCTCGGACTCAAGCCTATGGGGAAACCAACTACTTAACAGAAAAAACACAAGTTTTGGACAGAACCAAGGCCTTGTATGGTCCTCGGACTCAAGCCTATGGGGAAACCAACTACTTGACAGAAAAAACACAAGTTTTGGACAGAACCAAGGCCTTATATGGTTCTCGGACTCAAGCCTATGGGGAAACCAACTACTTAACAGAAAAAATACAAGTTTTGGACAGAACCAAGGCCTTGTATGGTCCTCGGACTCAAGCCTATGGGGAAACCAACTACTTAACAGAAAAAATACAAGTTTTGGACCAGATTAAGGCCTTGTATGGTCTTCGGACTCAACCACACAAGTTTTGGATAGAATCAAGGCCTTGTATGGTCCTCGGACTCAAGCCTATGGGGAAACCAACTACTTAACAGAAAAAATACAAGTTTTGGACAGAACCAAGGCCTTGTCTGGTCCTCGGACTCAAGCTTATGGGGAAACCAACTATTTAACAGAAAAAACACAAGTTTTGGACAGAACCAAGGCCTTGTCTGGTCCTCGGACTTAAGCCTTTGGGGAAACCAACTACTTAACAGAAAAAACACAAGTTTTGGACAGAACCAAGGCCTTGTATGGTCCTCGGACTCAAGCCTATGGGGAAACCAACTACTTAACAGAAAAAAATACAAGTTTTGGACAGAACCAAGGCCTTGTATGGTCTTCGGACTCAAGCCTATGGGGAAACCAACTACTTAACAGAAAAAAAACAAGTTTTGGACAGAACCAAGGCCTTGTATGGTCTTCGGACTTAAGCCTATGGGGAAACTAACTACTTAATAGAAAAAACACAAATTTTGGACAGAACCAAGGCCTTGTATGGTCCTCGGACTCAAACCTATGGGGAAACCAACTATTTAACAGAAAAAATACAAGTTTTGGATAGAACCAAAGTCTTGTCTGGTCCTCGGACTCAAGCCTATGGGGAAACCAGCTACTTAACAGAAAAAACACAAGTTTTGGACAGAACCAAGGCCTTGTATGGTCCTCGGACTCAAGCCTATGGGGAAACCAACTACTTAACAGAAAAAATACAAGTTTTAGACAGAACCAAGGTCTTGTATGGTCCTCGGACTCAAGCCTATGGGGAAACCAACTATTTAACAGAAAAAACACAAGTTTTGGACAGAACCAAGGCCTTGTCTGGTCCTCGGACTCAAGCCTATGAGGAAACCAACTACTTAAGAGAAAAAATACAAGTTTTGGACAGAATCAAGGCCTTTTATGGTCCTTGGACTCAAGCCTATGGGGAAACCAACTAACAGAAAAAATACAAGTTTTGGACAAAACCAAGGCCTTGTTTGCTCCTCGGACTCTAGCCTATGGGGAAACCAACTGCTTAACAGAAAAAATACAAGTTTTGGACGGGACCAATGCCTTGTCTGGTCCTCGGACTCGAGTCTATGGGGAAACCAACTACTTAAGAGAAAAAATACAAGTTTTGGACACAACCTGGACGTTATATGGCCCTTAGACTCTACTCCGGAGAGGAGTTACCCATTAATAGTTGGGTTAATCCCTAGACTGAATGGAATCCCCAGTCTACCCTCGGATCCTCAATACCAGGGGAACTGATGCGATTGTGATAGGGCCAGGTGTTATCAAAAACACGGCCAAAGTCCCTCACTACTCGGCAACCCTCTCGGATGGTTTATTTTGAGTTTATCATTCTCGGACGGTTGTCTCCCATGAATTACGGAGCACTCAGCTGTTATCTCGGTTAGTCTCATAAGTTTAATCTACTGTGAGTTAGCATTATTATACTTGATAATGTCGATAAGTTCAAATTAGTAGCTTTCTGTTTCAAGGTTTCCTGCTCTAAGTATCATTAAAGGAAAATACACATGTAGTACCCTATTCACAAAGTAATTGCTGCAGAAAAGAAAAGTATTTTGGAGGAAACAGATTCATCTCTTATTAAGACAAAGAAATAGTACAACGTACAATAAAAGAGCTTGAATAAGCTTATACTGAAAACTAACTACATAAGCAAAAAGAAAAGATACAAGGAAATGAGGAAAAAACAGAAGAAGAGGTGCAGAGAAGAGAGATGCAACAGTTCCAGAACTTTGTCTACGGAAACCATTCCTCAATACTTTTATATGCCCATAACTCAGGCAGCAAAAGAACCTAACATGGAGTTAGCACCTTTGAAGAAAAGGTGCAGGGAGCGGGGTGTTCGCCGGTGGCCACACAGGAAGTTGATGAGTCTCCATGTTAGCCACGCTTGCGATAGAGCAGATGGCGCTGATGGCAGAAAACCTTACTTCTGACACACCAAGAATCTGATGTGACCAGTACCTGCTTCAGATTTTGACTAAAAGAGGTAGAGATATCATCCCCACCTTGTCAAAATGGGGGATTATCTTGAGCCTGTGTCTCCCCTGTCCAGATCGCACCACCTTGAGTCTCGGAAGGATCCGGTGCCTCTGGAGCGGGTGTGGTTCCTTCACCCCCACCCGTGCTTCAAACATATTGCTCTAAAGGTGGATTGCACTGGATATGGAGACTGTGAGTATGGCTGAAGGATTATGAATTTGAAAGGGGCCAAAGGGTTTATACGTAAGGGGAGTAACCTCCTAACCTGCTTATATAAAGGGCAAATTGGTGGCATTTAATTTATGCAGGTTTCCAAGGAATGCTACAGACAAGACGGTTTTGGCTCAATTTCCAACACTACCTGCAGCCATAAGATTTGAATATCCTCGTGAAGGCGCGCCTCGAGCACTGAGACGTCGAGGACGCCGCGTGAGTAAATCTAGAGGGATGCCTCATAATTCGGCACACCTCCCATGCAAATGGAAAAACACCAACATCAATAAAGTACAGAATTTGAGCAAGCCATGGTTTGGGCCCGACATCACCAAAACCCTCCTCCCCAACCAGGAGGTCGGACAGCAGGATTTTGAGGAGTTATTGTGGGGCCCGAGAATTTGTGGGCCCGGCCCACTTCATAATAGGGCCTAAAATCCAAGCCAAGGAGAATAATTTTCGAGGACGCAAAGTAAAAATCCGGACAAGGCCCAAATATATGGCCAAGGACGATCTTATGCTCGGCACGTCACAAAACGCCTGAAGAAAAGGACAAACCCAGTAAAGGGGCAGGACAAGGGAGAAAGCTGCCAATAACGTAGTACGGAACCCTGCATCTGACAGGCCTATACTCCAAACTATGCTATATAACTGTTCCAACCACCCCCAACCACTCTAGGTATGGATTGATAGGACAGGTCTATACCCCAGAAAGTGAAACTTACACGTGGGCACTAAAAGAGAAGGGAACACTAGTATAAAAAGGAAAGAGAGCGAAGGGTAAAGGGATCCCAGAAAGAGGAAAAAATCCTACAAAAGGGAGAAGGGGAAGAATACTATGCTCCTCGGATGCTGTCCGAGGACTTAAATCTTACTACCCGCACCAATGGAAGGCTTAGCTAGTTAAGCCAAGTCCACCCATGTAAAAGTTTCCATAAAAACCACGACTAAACCGCTGACTGGTGACCAAGGTCCTGCTTTTCAAGCCCACTTCTCTACAAATCATATTGTTAGGGTCCTTTACATACGAGCCCAATGTCATTCTCGGGTCGTTAAAAAAACGTGTCCCTACAGCATCTTATACACCGAACTGCACATGTGACTGCAAAAATAAAATACGGTGCAGTTATAGTTTTGGCTAAACTCTGCACTGTATCACACCACACATGTGATGTAAAAATGAGGCACGATACTATTATGATTTTGATACTATTATGATTTTGGTTAAACCGCTAAAAATGACCAAAACCACACTACCTGCACCTCAAACATCACTCATGACAATGATATATGTACTATGAGGTAGTATTGAGAGGAGTGGAAATAGTAAGTGCCGAGATGGCCCGTCTTGCTTAAGCTAATGTCGAATCTGACCCATCGAGCGCATCCAGCCCAACTCAATTACAAGCCTATTTTCAAATTCTCCTAAAGTGGGCTAGTTGGAGTTTGGGCTGGAATTTTATTTTATTTTATTATATATATATATAAAAGTGGATGAATGATGAAAATCAAAAGGCTCACATGGTGGATTATTTTGCTCAGACCCAGACCTTTGTCTTGTAAAGAAATTTTAAGCTTACGCTTGAGGTAAGAAACCTTTTATGCAAATAGTTAGAAGACATCTATGCAAACGGTAGAATTGCCACTGGGCCTTGTAGCCTAGTGGCACCCAGTTTCATTATAATCGTTAGCTCGAGAGTTCTATTCCCTGCAATTATCCAGCAAAAAAAAAAAAAAAATGGTAGAATTTTTTAAAATTGCCAGCAAGGCTGATTCTATCTTTGACGGGTTCTACCCTTCTTCTAAATGAGTGCTATAAAATAGTTTATATTACATTGAAACACTCCAAAGTAAATAAATATGAAACCTAATTAAATTTTTCTATTGTTTTTGCCAATTTGTTTCCCAAACAATCCTAAAATCTTAGTCATCCATTTTGAAATGAGTGGATCAAATTTTGTCATATTATTAATAATTTAATTAGGTATAAAGAATTGTAATAGTGAACTATAAAAAGAAAAACATTATGGTAAGTTGGTAACATATAATTTACTCACTTCAAAATTAATGGATAGAATTTTAGGAATTTAAGGGTGCATAGAGTTACTCCTAATAGCCTATTAAGGGCCAAAGTCACCATACCTTTTGTAATATTGTTTATTTATAATACTCCAAAATCTATTGGTGGACAAGAGATGGCAAATTTTTAGTCGAAAAGAAACACGCTTTCTTTCACACCAAACAAACCCAAACCAAAGCAAATTCCAAATTTGAGACAACTTCTAACACTAGAGTCATTTTTGGTTGACTTTTAAAAGCCAATCATAGAGGAAAATTTCCCATTGGATTTTGGAGAAAGGATGTTATGGTAGGTGGATAGAATTTGTCGATATTAGACTAAGACTCAATTAATTTGTGGAGAAAAGAATTGGAGTCGGTTTGATTTCGATAAGGGTTGAAACCCATTAAATTTCCCATCGTTACTACTAATCTGATTGCCAATCTTAAGACAAGCTGCCTTAGCGATGAGATCTTTAGCACTAGAATTGCTTTCCATTGCCAAGAACTTTTTGATGGTATCTTGACTGCTTTGAAGTAATTGCCTTTCATGAATTTAGACTTAAGCTTATGTACCTATAGTTTGTCTGAATCAACCAGTATACCTTATCGGTTTTATTATCTAGTTTTTGATTGATTGTCATCCCCATGACCAAGCGAGACTTGTTTTTTGAGGTTTGGGGATCGAATTTGGCCCTGGGCTGAATGAACCCTTCATGCTCAATATGGGCTTGTTTGTCTCGAGCCCCTCTAGATACAGTGAAAAAGGTTTAGCTCCAACCACCAATAGGAGGATGACATGTGTTCTATCATGTACATTACACATGACTCACTTGGTTAGTTAAGTTAAATGAGTGACAATGACAAATGTTATATTCTTATTAGTGGTTGGAGCCTTGGGCTCTTAGACATGTTTAGAACCAAATCTTATTTGTATATAATTATATTGAAAATGTTTTTTTTTTCAATGAAGTTTTGAATCTCTCTCTCTATATATATATATAAACTTGGGGGGGATTTAAAAGTTTTTATAGGACTACACAATTAGCAACAACTTGAAAAAATTGTTGACTATGAATTATAAACAATCATTTTCACTTTGACTCGTCACTTTTTTTCCGCGACTCATAATTTGATAATTCCAAATCAATTTTCTGGCTCAAAAGTTGTTTATTTCGATTTACACTTGTTTAAAGCAAAAGGGCTACCTACCTTCTCCCGCATGGCCCTGCCTACCAGAAAATGCATGTCAGGTCATAGCTAAGTGCGTGCAACATGCCTTGGGGTGCAACAAATTAACATTCAAGTCTTTCATAGCAGTTGTCTCAAGAAATAAAAAATAAAAAAGTCTTTCATAGCAAAGGTGGAAAGCTTTCCAGGTATAACGAAAAAAAATTATATAAAAAAATATGTTGGTTGAGCTTGATACAAAAGTCGAGCTGTACCTATTAAGGAAATGGGGTCTTGAAACCATGCATATAGGATTCCCCCTATAATATAGGGAATGCCATTTTTTCCGGTTGAATAATACAGGGAATGCGTTGACCATTGAAAAACTTTAGGTTTAAATTAAATTTAAAACACAATATTTTAAACTTTGTTGCAACCACAAGGCCAGCAAAGTTACGGCCAGGGGCACAATCCGCCGGCAAGTTAGTCATTGAACAGTTATGGCAGCCAAGTTGTTTGTTTCTAATTTAAATCATAACTTGCTACTCTTTTATTTTCATTTTCAAAAGGAAGCTTATTTATAAGAAAGTAGTGTTTTGGCTTTTGGTAAGATTATTTTATTTTTTATCCATGAGATACATCCAAAAGCCTTATAGTTGATGGACCTACATTCTGGGCGTTTCCAAAAAGAGCACAAAGAAGCCATTTAAATAAGGATGCTGCTTATCTTGATTACAACTAGATTTATTAAAAGAAGGGAGGTCACATTAGGCATTAATTAATTGGAAGTTAGGAATCTTACAAAAGACGGTTAGGTCATATTATTGCACAACACAAGATTCATGTATATATAATGTCTTCCTATAAAAAGAGTCTCCAAAGCTCCAACTGAGGCAAGATATCCAACAAATTGTGCTAATGGCAGTTCAAGAATCTAATAGAAATGAAGCTGCCACTAATCATGTGGCAGTCATATTTGGGGTTACAGGGTTAGTTGGAAAGGAGCTTGCGAGAAGGCTAATCTTGAAGTCCAAATGGAAGGTTTATGGTATAGCTCGAAACCCTGAGAGCATACCAATAAGAAATCCTAACTTCCATTTCATTTCATGTGATTTGTTAAACCCTATAGAAACCCAAAAAAAGCTTATTTTCTTACAAGATGTGACCCATATCTTCTGGATCACTTGGGCAAGCCAGTTTCCCTTGGATAGCCAAGAGTGTAGCGAGAAGAACAAGGACATGATGTCCAATGCTTTGAATGCCATTCTTCCCACAGCAAAGGCATTAAAGCATGTATCACTGCAGACAGGTATGAAGCACTATATCTCATTAGAAGGCCCTTTTGACCACAAAGTTCGTTACTACAATGAAGAATGTCCGAGGATAAGTAGTACAAGTCATAATTTTTACTATGACCTAGAGGACTTGCTCAAGGAGAGGCTAGCTGGTAAGGTAGCTTGGTCTGTGCTCCGGCCTGGTTTGTTAATGGGTAGTTCTACTAGGACTCTGTATAATTTCATGGGTGGCTTATGTGTTTATGGAGCAATTTGTAGATATCTACATCTCCCTTTTGTCTTTGGAGGGACAAGAGAGTGTTGGGAATAGACCTGCATTGATGGCTCAGATGCTCGATTAGTAGCTGAACAGCACATTTGGGCAGCCACCAATGATGCAACATCATCCATTGATGGCCAAGCTTTTAACGCAATCAATGGCCCCAGTTTTACTTGGAAGGAGATCTGGCCAGCTCTGTGTGTAAAGATTGGTGTAGAAGTACCAGAAAACATGCTTGTGGAGGATTTTTGGTTTGAAATAGGCATGGCTGACAAGAAAATAGTTTGGAAGGAGATTGTAATAAAAGAAGGGCTGGTTCAAACAGAGATGGAAGATTTGGCTAATTGGGCCTTCTTGGACATGTTGTTTCGATGCCCATTTAAATTATTGGGGACACGAGACAAAGCCGATCGGCTTGGTTTTACAGTAAAGTATAAGACATTGAATTCAATCTTGTTTTGGATTGATTTAATGAGAGGCGAGAAACTCATTCCTTAGAGCTAGCTTTGACTTCATCTTGGATAGACTAGTTAATGCAGGATGTGAGCACCATAAACTGGTTTTCACAGAAAAATAAAAACTAGTACTGGGAGCAGCTTGTCCATTGCATGTGCTAGTTGACTGCCTTTCTTGTTGTCTTTTTTTATTTTATTTAATGTTCATCCACCAGATGTTATTGGCTAATTAAATAAAAGCAGATGCCTTGTTCTCTACATAAGTGAAGTGTTCCCCCCTTTTTTTACTGATCTTGTCTTAAGGTGGTAGCAGCCTAAGCCTAACTTGTGTCTTGTGTTCCATGATGTTCATCTGGGGGGAGCTGCATTAACTGTGTGTTGCATTTGGATACATAATTATTTTGTACCATACATTTAATATAAGAATTTTTTTGTTCCCCCGGGTTGGACTGATTTGGCTGCATATTGCTTAAGCACGAATTTATGGGCGTTATAAGATATGAGAGAAATTTTTGGGGGAAATGGGGAGAGAAAATTTGGCACTCATTTTTCCGAAATTACTAACATTTTTTTTAGAGGAAAATTTACTAACAATTCGATATAATTAATGGTGAATTAGAAGAAAAAAAGTGGAGACAGAAAATTAAAAGTGAGAAGAGTTTGTTTTCAAATAATCGAAATTGGAGAAATGTGGAATTTGGTTTTGACTTTTGAGCTATTTAGTTTGGGGGAGAAAATTTGGTGGTGATAAAACCGAATTTGTTAGGACTCAGTATATCATCATTTTCTTCACTAGTACAACAATTAAACCAACTAGTAGCTAGAAATATGATGATTTATTTTCAAGTAAAAAATGAAAATAGTATAATATCTAATATTTTCTTATGAAAATAATTATGATAATTAAAATTTATCACAAAATTATTTTACTTTATTACTCAAACTGTTGATTGGTATATTCAAATGCATAGCGATCACCACTAATATGAAAATTAACTAACTTACATCAATTAAAAAAAAATGCAAGGGATATGTTTGAATATATTTTTTTTGGATAAATTAGTTAGAAATTTTGTTAATAAATTAAAAAGCAATATTTCATTTATACAACATCGGTAAGGATTCTTTAGGTTTCCTTTAACCATATGTGATAGGGGCAGCTTCACTTGAAGCCTGGGGGTTCAAATGAAAATTTTTATATAATTTATTTTCATTTTTTTTCACCCCCTAAAATAAAAGTTTGAACAACAAAACTTAATTTTTTTAAGCCCAGTTGAAATAAGTTTGAATATGATCATCTTAACAATATCTTAGCAATTTTAAATAAGAAAAAAACTCAATAATAAACCAATTTGATCTAAAATCTGGGAAAACAAAGCCCAATAACAAAAGTATAAATGTTTTAATCTTAATTCTTAAAATTTAGAAAAATCTCATTTAGATCTTAAAAAATTTGAAATAAATCAATCAAATGGAATATCTATGGATGACCAATAACTTTATGAATCATACATAGTTTTTTTGGAGAGAGTAATACAGTGAATAGTTAAAAATTTCTACTATCCCTATAAATATGATGTTGGGTAGTTATTATGAGAAATTTTCTACTGTCCAAAGAAATGCAAAAATATGTTTGGATCTTTTTAATTAAAAAAAAAAATTATCTATTGAATAGTTTCAAATTGATAATAGTTTAAATAAATTGATTAAACTTGTCGATACCGTATTTTGTCCGGTCTCGATTCACGTGTCAAAACAAATGCTAAGATAAAAAAAAATCGAAAAAAGGTGCAAAATTACAAGTTTCAAAGCCAAAAGGGGTAAAAATAAATACAACATGATTGGATAGTGGATCAAAGGGTACAACATTTAAAAAACCTTTTTTTTTTAGCAACTAAGGCCTAAACCCTAATTTGGTATGGTCAAAATGTTGACTTTTTGATCCAATCATTGGATTGTGTTGAATTTTAGACTGTCTCATAGGACATATTTTTCCCTTTGAAAGGATAGTTTACGGGCCAAAATCAAAGTTAAAACGGATGAGATATCACCAAAATACCAAAAACCCTAATAAAATCTTCACTTAAAAAAAAAAAAAAAAAAAAGGAAAAACAAGCAATTTTTGGACCAACTTCACGCAATAAACTATACTGATTGGGCAAAAACTGGAACAATCCAGTTGATCCATCTTGAAGAACAAGGTCTTGGCTACTTCTCATAAAAAGGGATCGATGGTATATACCTCAGATTGCAAGATACAAATTTTTTAAAGAAAAACGTGACATAATTTTTTAGTATTGCGTCACCTTTTTTTTGGACGCCATATCTCAATGACTATTGCTCCAAATTAGGCAAGGCTAGGACCATTGGAAACTAGACATCCAAATATTTCTAGGCATATAAAGTTTGAAGAAAATAGAGTTCAGAAAGGCCTCCAAACAGCTAAACAAAGTTCAGACCAAAAAATGAGAAAAAGACAAAATAGTCCGATGATGTTGCAAAAATGGGAGGCCAGCTGAAGTGTAAGTTGTTTAACATGTTACACTTTAGCTAGCCTTCCATTTTCCACACTCTTCTATAAATACCCCCATTTTTTGTAAAAAAATATGAGAAAAAAGGGAGAGAAAATAGGAAGTAAAATAGAAAAATGGAGTGGAGAAACTAGAAAAATCACTAGGAAATTCTGAAAAAATTTATTTCTCCTCTCTTTAGGAAACCCATCACAAAACAAAAAGCCTCTTCCATTTTTACTTGCAATCTTTTGTGGGTAAGCTTGTAAGGATGGGATAATTTTTCCATAACTATACTCATCCCATTTTCTTTTTCTCCCATGTAAACATCATCCATTTATATATATGAAGCTCTTTTATTTATCTTGTCTCTTTATTTTACTTGCTTTAAATTCCTATATTGTTGTGTATATATCTCTTTATCTTTACGTCCGTATTGTTATTGTTCTTTTGTGATGTTGTGAATACATTCCTAGATGCATATTGGACCATCTCCTAGACTTTAAATGGGAAGTACCTTTAGGGGGAAGAAATCCCATTTCATCTAGGCATCTAGGAATTTTTATTTTCTTGCTTTACTTTTATGTCATCCATTTTAATTTCAAGTACTCCCCTTCCCCTTTACTTTTATGTCATCCATTTTTAATTTCAAGTAATCCCTCTCCCTTTACTTTTATGTCATCCCTTTAATTTATTGCTTAATCTCTCTCTCCCCTTTACTTTATTGCACGTGTGTGTGTGTGTATATACTACTATCTAGACACCTATATAAAAAATATTTTCTACTCATCTCTCTTAAATGGGTTTTAAACTTCAAAATAAAGTACAATATATGTATGTCTCATAAGGATGGTTGATGGCTTAGAACTCCCATCTATTTTTTATGAAGAACTCATAGGGCCTGGAAAAGATTAAGGTTTATTTAAGAAGGACTTCTAAAAAAACCTTTTTTTTTTATAAACCTTTATAATATTTCATCAATTTAAATTTCAGCCCTTTATTTTCCTTGTTATTTAAATTTCAGCACTTTATTTTCAATGTCATTTAAATTTCAGTACTTTATATTTCAAGCTCTTTACTTTAACTCCATTTAAATTTCAGCACTTTATTTTCGATGTTATTTAAATTCTAGCATTTTATTTTCTTTGTCATTTACTTTTCAGCACTTTACTTGTCTTTAAATTTATAGCACTTTTATTATTGTTGCTCTTTACTTTTCTCATGAATAATGTTGCCATAGATCCATATGCATGGGTAAACAAATTACTTTAATATGCTTTTCAAAGGAAATGATTTTTCAAAATAAAAAAGTTTTATTCCCTTTTCCAAATTGTATTTTGATCCTAAAACTATTCTATAAGTATATTTTGACCCCAAAACTTTTTCAAAATTGTATGTTGAATCCAAAACTTTTCCAAAATTATATTTCAACCCCAAAACTTTTCTAAAATTATATTTTGACCCCCAAAACTTTTTTAAAATTATATCATTGGTTCTTTTTATATATAGAGATTATTGCTTTATATTTGTAGAAATTGATATATATATAGTTGGAATCATGATTTTTTTTGGGTGGGGTTGGGAATAAATGGATAAAACAGTATTCTTTATTTTGTCTTTCATTCACGAATCAAGATTTTGTTTATGGGTTTTGAGAAGAAAAAAAAAATCAATTTTTATGATTCTTTACTGATAAAAAGCTTAATGGGTATTGTTAGATTGCATTTCTAGTGAAGTTTGGACCCATATTTGATGGTTTTGCTGTCTATGTGCTGTGTTAGATTATATCTCTTTTGTAAAATGTGTTATATTGAAAGTGGGTTATTTGCATATGATCATATAAGGTGATGCTTAAAATGGTTGTCTTGATCAGATGCAAGTTTCATTAGTTGTAATTATCAGAATTTGCAAACTGGCTTTCACTTGTATAAAGCTTGCGGATTTCTTTACCTTCTTGATTAGTTAAATTTTAAATTCCTGCCTAGAACTATTTGAGGCTGAGGCTACTGTAATAGCCCAATAGGTGTGGATTTTTATTTATTTTGGGTAAATTATAACTTACCTACTTGTAGTTTCGTCGAAATTTAAGTTGTTTACATATGGTTTGAAATCTCATGATGCAAGTGTTCTGATGAATTCTTTTTGATCTTCTATTTTATATATATATATATATATATATATATATTGTGTTTTTGGAGGAGAATGACATAAAAATTGAGCAAATTACATATTTAGCCTTATTTTTAACAAAGATGGGTCAAAATGTCAAATTTCAAACCACATGTAGGCAACTTAAATTTCAGCCAAACCACAAGTGGGTAAATTATAATTTACCAATTTATTTTTAATTATACTACTAAGTTGGCAATATAAGCAAAAGGTATGGGTTCTTAGATTTTTTTTTTTTTTTGAGAAAAGAGTTCTTAGATCTTAGTTGTAGACAGGAAAATAATAATAATAATAATAATAATATTAGTTGTAATAATGTAAATAACCTCTAGAATAGGGTATTGTTATATTTCGTTGATTACCCTGTTGTGGCGGTTCTAAAATCGTTGGTATAAGCAAGGCCTGTTACGGTGTTTTAAAAACACTACTATAGGGCTTATTTTCATATCCTTAAATGCCCTATACTGGCGGTTTCGAAAGCACAGCATATGCAGGACCTATTACAGCGATTTAAAACCGCTGGTATAAGATGTATTTCTATTTCCCTAAATACCTTGTAGGGACGTTTCTGAAACTGCTTGGTATAGGCAAGGCCTATTACGGCGTTTTAAAAACGCTGGTATAGGGCTTATTTCTATATCCATTTTTTTAAAGAGAAAGGTAAGTGAAGTTTTATTGATGATCAAAATCAAATTGGAAAACATCTTCCAAATCACAAGGTAGTTCTTCTACCCATACATCAGTGTTAGTAGATGAAATTGCTCGTCTAGTAAGAGAGTGGGCCAGCTTGTTGCCTCCCTTCTTTACATGCTGAAAACAAGAAAATAGAAGGCCTCTCTGTAGGCACTGAATCTCCTCAATTACATGGCCACATAAGGTTAAGCATGCTCCCTGACTATTACTGCCTATACGATTTGAAGACTGTCTCCTTCAAACACCACCTGTGATAGGCTTAGCTCCTGGACAAAAACTAAGGCTCGGTTGTAGGCCAAAGCTTCAGCCATCTCCACAGAATGAGGGCTTCTAATCTTTTGACTAAGGGTGGCAATGATATGCCTCATATAATCCCTTACAATAACACCCAGACCAGCCATTCCAAGACCATCAAAGAGTGCAGCATCAAAGTTGGACTTGCACATACCTTCTTATGGGCGATGCCAGTAGGTAGGAATAGGTATTATCACTTGCTGAGTGGGTGTCTGATTAATCTCAAAGAACTTTAAGACCATCTCTTTTGCTTGCATACTAACCTTATGACAAGGCCACGTCTGTTGCCTCTCTCTAATTCTATTTCATCGTTGCCACAAACTCCATGCAATTGTGGAGAACCAAGCCACCTTAAACACCAAACCGCTGTTAAGAGCAGCCTCAAACAAATCCACGAAAGTTCTATACTTCCTTTGATACAAGTAAACAAAGCTCGATTCGAACTTCCACACTGACTGAGCATGGTCACACAACCATAATGCAAGCATCATATCTTCCTGGGATTAATCACAGAAAGAGCAAATTACATCCAACTGAATCTGCCACTTCTGCAAATTTTCCTTCGTGGGTAAGGAGTCCTTCATTGCCCTCCATATGAAGTGCCTAATTTTATTTAGAGCCCGAATCTTCCACACACCCTTCCAGACCTAATTCATGGAGTCTAGGTTTGAGGAAGCTGGTTCACCACTTAGCTTATCCATTGCTAGCATTCAATAAGCATTGCAAACAGAGTAATTCCCATTCGGCGTAAGTGGCCAGATATAGACATCCTCCTACCCGTGGGCACAAACATGGATTCGTTTAATTTCTTTAGCTTCCCATGGAATAAAAGTCCTATCTAGCAAATCCAAATTCCAAATACCAGAGTTAGGCACCAAGAGCTCCTTGACCCAGACTACATTAGCGCTACCTTGCGGTGAGAGGACTTTGTTGCTAGCAGTATTTGGCAACCACCTATGCTCCCAAATATTAATCGAAGCACCATCTCCCACCCTCCAAATAGCACCTTTTAGAATGACCTCCCTCGCTTGTAGGATACTTCTCCACGCATAAGAGCAGTTGGTTGGCACCCCAGCATCAAAGATGGTACCATCAGGGAAGAATTTCACCTTAAAGACCTTGAACAGTAAAGTTTCTTTTTGATGGACTAACCTCTAAACCTGTTTCACCAGTAAGGCTTGATTAAACTGCTAGAGATCCCTAAAACCCATGCCACCAATGGACTTTGAAGTGCATAAAGTGCTCCATCTCACCTAATGTATTTTCTTTCTATCCCCTTGCCCTCACTAGAATCTTCTGATTATAGCTTCAATGTCCTTCCAAAGGCCAATAGGAAGTTTGAACACGCTCTTAGAGTATGCCAGGATCGACTGGATAACGGCTTTAATCATGACTTCCTTATCGGCTTGAGAGAGGAGTTTCTCCTTCCAGCCCTGCATTACCAAATCCTTTCCTTTACTTGAGTGAAACATGCCATTTTATTCCATCCCACAAAGGAAGGTAACCCCAAATACTTCTCGTAGTGTTGGATGGCCAGGACCTGAAGAGAGAATTTAATAGTCTCTTTAATGCCTTCCTCAGTATTTTTGCTCAAGAACAAGGTAGTTTTATCCTTGTTTACCATCTACCTAGATGCACTCTCATATAATGCTAGTAATTCCTGTATCTTCTCATACTCCTCCAGAGTTGACCTCTAAAAGAGTAAGCAATCATCTGCAAAAAGAGGTGGGTTAGCTTAATTCCTCTCCTGCAAATCAAAAACCCCTGGATTTCCCTAACATCAGTAGCTTGCTTTAGAATAGCATTGAGACCTTCCGCACAAAACAAGAATAGATGGGGAGAAAGGGGATCACCTTGCTTGACCTGTAAAAGAGTAAGCAATCGTTTGCAAAAAAGAGGTGGGTTAGCTTAGGTCCTCTCCTACAAATCAAAAACCCTTGGATTTCCCTAACATCAGCAGCCTACTTTAGAATAGCATTGAGACATTCTGCACAAAACAGGAATAGATAGGGAGAAAGGAGATCACTTTGCTTGAGACCCCTTGATGTCTTAATCATACCTTTGGCTCACCATTTACTAGGATAGAATAAGATACCGTTGTAATGCATTCCATGATAAGGGAAACCTAAGAAGACTGAAAACCCATCTTCAAAAGGATCTTCTCCAAAAACAACCACTCCACCCTATAGTATACTTTACTCATATCTAGTTTGAGAGCCATGAAGCTTTTCTTTCTAAAATAGCCAGTCTTCATGTGGTGTAAAGACTCAAAAGCGATCAGTATGTTGTCGGTGATCATGTAACGACCTAAGGAAAAGTGCTAGCCACATTTGCGCTATACCTTAAAAAGACTAGTCACAATTGAGGCTCCTTGTAATTATTAATAAAACCCAGATCTACCCAGTAAATACCCAATGTGGGACTCATCATACACCCACACACATCACACAATCAATCAAATTGAGGTATCACAATCTCCCTCACTTAAATCCCTAGCATCCTCGTTAGGGCCCACTTTGTGGGATAGTATCTCTGAGCCCACACGAGATTACTAGGCCGGCTCTAATACCATACTTGATGGTTAGTAGTTTGTTAGACACCACGTGAGCTCAACGGGATCAAACAATTCCTCTAACCATCTATCATGAATAAAACTTGTCGAAGTATGCTAAAGATAGTTGGTAAACAACTAGTCGAGCCACTTGTGGCCAGCGAGGTTCGACCAAATTGCACCACCTAAAGTCAGCATAACCAACAATATTTGCTAATGGCAAATTGTCTTTAACAAATTATCAAAATTTATAAACATGAAATTTGAAAACTTGATTCCTTTTTGTTGGCTCAAAAAAATTTTTAGGAATTTAACTCAAAACTTTCAAGAATTTTGAGAAGAATGCATAACAAACATGATAGTTTACATGAACAATGCATATGAAGCACAATAGTTTACCTCACACACATACAAGTTTAAATAAGTTTAGGTTGTTCCACAAGTTTTTCATAAAACGAATAGTCAATGTGCACATCAAACATTTATAAAATATCAATTTATATATAGAATATCAACACATTTCTTTGATATAGAATAGTTTAATAATCAACACTGTTTTGGGAAAACCCCCAAAATTAGTAAACACCACTTACCTTTTAGTTGCAAAAATAAAGGAAATAAACTAATCCCGTCACTCGGTCCATACTTTCGGCTAGGGCATGGCTCTAATACCATCTGTAATGACCCCCCCAACTATGTAAATATTGTCCGCTTTGGGGCCCATACCCCTTACGGTTTTGTTCTCTCCCAAAGCACATAGTAGTGGGGGAAAATGCCTCTACACATTAAAGGAATGTCACTCCTTATAAGCACATCCTCATGTGCTTCCCTAGGCGATGTGGGATTCCACGGATTGCAAGACCCCCTTTTGGGTCACTACAAATCAACCTACCAGCAGTGAAGGCACTCTGTGTCTCTGAGGTAAGAGAATTAAGCCAAGGCTTAAGCCTATTAGTTATCACTTTACTAACAATCTTGTAGATGACATTACATAGACTTATCGGTCTAAAATCAGTCACTTTCTCTGGGTTTTTCACTTTCAGGATTAAAGAAATGAAGGTGTGGTTAATGGACCTTAAAATAGAACCAGAATTCAAATAGGATAAGACAACTTGTGTTGCCTCCATGCCAACATCTGGCCAATATGACTGATAAAACAATGGTGGCATGCCATTTGGACCCGGCGCCTTTAGTGGGGCCATTTCCTTAATAGCAGAAGCCACTTCCTCTGGTTTGTACTCCATCACAAGACTAGCATTCATTTCCCCTGTCACCACTTTTTGAACACCATTCAGCATTCAGTCTAGCTCTTGTGGACTAGATGAAGTAAACAATCTAGTATAGTAGTTAGTAAATAGAGTCGAGAAAACCTCCTCATTGTTTTGCCAAACCCCACCTTCATCTCGTATGCCCCTTATAAAATTCCTCCTTTTTCTCTGAGTTATTGTGTCGTGAAATAATTTTGTGTTCTGATCCCCACTTTGAACCCATTTTACATGAGACCGCTGATGCCACATTTGTTCCTTCCTGTCTATCAACAAATTTAATTCAGACTTCAATCTCACTACCTCTTGGATATCACTAGTTCTGACTAAATCCTCCTCTACCTTCCACAAAAGCTCCTTTATCTTCTTAATTTGCCTTGTAACATAACCAAAGTGGGCTTTACTCCATTTTTTAAGCATCTTCTTGCACTTCTTTAGCTTTTTTGTTGTTCTATACATAGGTAAACCATCTGGGTTGGACTCCCAGGCTCGAATCACTGTATTGTGACAACCTGGGTCAGTCATCCACATTACTTCAAATCTAAAAGGTTTTCATCTTCACCTCTGTTTTTCCCCTTCAGCATCCAATGTCAAGAGAATCGGTTTGTGGTCCGAAGTAAAACAGGACAAGTGCTGCACCCTGCCTGTAGGAAATCGTGCAAGCCACTCATAATTAGCAACCCTACGATCTAATCTCTCCCAAATCAACTCTCCCCAACATCTACCATGCCAAGTGAATACTAGACCAGAAAAACCCAGGTCCACAAAATCACAATGATCCAAGGCCTCCCGAAACATTGGCATCAAATTATGAGACCACAGCATATTCCACCCCTCATATTCGAGCTCAGTATCCGTAACATATTCCACCCCTCACTCTTTCTGCTAGTTTCAGGCACCCCATAAAACCCTGTTAGTCTCTAAGCATCTTCCGCACCACCATTCACAATTGCATCAATGTGATAGTTCGAAAAACTATCCATTCGCACAACGATCTCAGATTTCCACAACATAGCCAATCCACCACCTTGGCCATTATTAGGAATAGCAAAAAAACCATCAAATTCCAAATCACAATGTACCTTTTCCATATACACCTTATCATACCACGTTTCCAATAGAAACACAATCTTGGGACCCTGCACTTGTACTATGTTGACAAGCTCTCGAACTGCACAGCGAGTCCTAAGTCCCCTGCAGTTCCAAGCTAGGGCATTCATTGATATCGGCTGGGCTGATGGCCAGCCTTCACCGTTGGTTTTGAAGAATCCGAAACTTCCCTCTTCTATTGCCACCAATCCTCTTTCTCTTCTGCTAAACTCTTAGAGTGTTTCCTTTTCTTTACCATGTATACCCTTTGACATATAAGGTCATCTCTAGAAATTTCTTGCTGGGCTTGGTCAAAAAGCTCAAGCTAGCCCTTACCATTTTCTTTTATGATAGGCCACAAATTGAATGACCCCTTGTGATGAAAATTAATTAATTAATTAGCCAAGTTATTTATTAATCAATTTATCATGCAAACGCGTGGTAGCATAAACAAATCATTAATAAACTAAATATGCAACGGAAAATAAATAACACGGTGATTTGTTTACGAATGGGGAAAACCTAACGGCAAAAACCCCATCGGGTGATTTTCAGGTCACCACTCCCGAAACTTCACTATTATCACAACAAGCGGTTACAAGTAAAGGAATCCAAGTACCTTACCAACCTACAGTTGAACCCTTACCACAATACCTAATTGGATTTGTTCTGTAGTGACAGTTCCCCTTTCGATGCACGAATTACAAGTACGTGACTAACCAATTGCGCGGACCCCAGTATGCGACTTAAATCACCAACTAAGAAGGTTGTTGGTTGCAAAGTTCTTCAGTTCATCCACACGATGAAGATTAAGAAGATGCTTGGTTACAAAACCCTACGGTGTACATACACAGCAACTTCTTCAAGAGAAAGAGATGAACTAGGGCAAGAACTTTGTCTCCGGTCACAATTTGCTTGAACAGAGTTTGCTTAAAGCTTGTGCAACTTGTGAACTGTTTAACAGCCCTAAACTGATCCTTTTATATGTCTAGGGTTAGGAGAAAAGAAAGCCCAAAGACAAATTCACGGATTCCAAGAAAATCATATTGGAATTTTGAAAATCTTAAATCTCGACAGATAAAGGTGTCGAGTAGCTGTCGAGCAGGTGTCGAGCACATCAAATGTAGAACAGCTTCCTAAAGCTCGATAGATGCAGCTATCGAGCCAGCTGTCGAGCTTTAATGATTTTGCACAATGAACTTGTTTTCTTGAACAGACTTGAAGGTTTCAATACTTGATCTTAAAACAAGGTTTCTTGAAGTATTTAAAGACATCCTAAATCTACCAAAATACAAGTAAAGTGCGTTTTGTCAAAGGATAAGCCAATTACATAAAAGAATGACATATGTTCCTAACAAGTGAAACACATATGTCCTAACAATCTCCCCCTTTGGCAATTCGTGACAAAACCACAACAAACAGATGAACATATAAGAGAAGTCATAAATCACTCAACTCATATTCACTTGTTCAATACAATAAAATCTATCCTAACACAAACTCTTGAAAAACTTTGCAAGAAGAAAGTTTATGGCAAGTAGACTTTGACAACCTATATTTCTGAAATACTTTAAATAAAACTCATCAAGGCATCTTTGTATAAAATAGAAATAATAGATTACATATAAGTATAAGAAACATGTGTATAAAGGGAGAAAAGAAACAACACAAGAAGGAGTAGGTGAAAGAAAACATACATCAATATAAAGAAATGAATAAGTACAATGTATGTCTATAAATGGTCACAAGACCTTATGTACAAGATTAATGTATCTAAAAAGAAAGAAAAGAAAAGATACATACTATCTTCACTACATCCCTCAAAATGTATCAACACTCTCCCTAACAAAATGGTCCTATACTAACTCTCCCCCTAAGATAGATTACTCTCATACCAAAACTACTCCCCCTTTTTGTCACGAATGACAAAGGGTAAGAGTGTCAAGTAGACATCTCATCGGTAGAGTTAGCATCTCCATCAACATCATCGTCATCACCATCATTATCATCCTCAGAATTAGAAGCCACGGGAGAAGGTGGTGAAGGAGTAGCCTCAGGAGCAAAATCACCCATGGACGTCTATCGCCGTGCAATACGACCGACACAAACATTCACTTGATACAACTCTGTAGAGAGTGTATCTAGGCGAGCATCCATGCGCTGTAGCTGCGCCATAATGTCTCCTAAAGACACATCGCTCGAAGAAGAAAGAGGAGCCGATGTGGATAGAGCAGAATGGGATGGAGCTAGAAGAAGCTATTGAATCCGATTGCCGCGACCGAAGTTGGGCCTCACTACGTTTAACGGTAGTGTAATCTATGGCACACATGACTGTAAAATAGTCGGAAGAGGGAAAAGGAACGGAAAAATGGTGTAAGATCCTCGTGATAGCGGAAGGAAATATGAGCTTATCACGGGATGCCAAATCTAGATGAACATCTATAATAGACAAAATGAAATGAGAAGGAAAGTTTATGGTAAGATGCTCAAGAAGCGATAACAAAAATCGAGCATGAGACTCTGTGATGGAGTTATAGTGAGAGAGGGGATGCAAAACAAAAGTCATCACCATGTTTATGAATCTAGGACCTTTAGCAAAAGGTCGACATGGTGTAAACAGACACTCACCCCAAGCAGTAGGGTGCTCACAGAAAGCAGACATGAGCTCATCCCTGGACATAGTCCTTAGACGCTCACAACTAGGATAGTCAGGAAACTCTATCCTAGGGACCCGAAGCACATCCGCAACAAGCTGCGGTATGATAGGAATGCGCATACCTCGAACGCGAGTGAAGAAAAGAGGTAATGAACGATCAATCTCGTGCATGTTGGAGTAGAACTCCTAGATAAGCACGAGAGGACAGGTGATCGGGACGTCACACTGTGACTCCTATCCTCTACTGTGAATGACAAAGGGAAGGTCGGTGTCGGCAAAGTTCGTAAAAATGACTTGGCTTTCCGAATGAATGCCTCGCCTAGAAAAGTTCTCCGAAAATGCCTTAAAGGCATCATCATCACGAAACCGGATATGAGATAGAGTAGGATCAGATGATGAAGAAGTATCGGAATAAAGAGGATTCTGGGCTGGAGTGGATTTACGCTTAAGTGCCATAGACACAACTAACGTAAACTAATAGAGAGGGAGAGAAAGAATGACAATCAGAGAAGTCCCAAACAGTTTCAAAATATAACAAGTATATTGAAAAGAAGTACGTATGCATGGGAAATGCATGAACATGTGACATGCAAAAGAAAATGCATCATGGGCTCAGCTCAATCCAAACCTATCAACACACAACATATAGCACACATCTAAATGCATGACAATATCATTATAATGCTAATGTGATGCAATGTATGAGGTTTTAAACACATTTAAGTGAAAACCCATCCCAAAATTTCAATGAAAGCTCATCAATTTTGAAAAACCCCAAAAATTTTCAAAAACTCCAAAACCTAGGTTTCAAAACATGAAATGCATGAATGAGAAAGGATTAGAAGCTTACCAAGTAAAGAGAAACTTGAAAAAGCTTGAAGAATCCTTGAGGAACAAGTTTGGAGTGAGATGAGAGTGTTTTAGGAGAGAAAACAGAGAAGTATCGAGAGAGAGATCAAAGAAAATGATTTTCGGATCACGTAGAGGCCTTATATAGAGCAGCTAGTAAATCTCGATAGATGCAGGTATTGAGAGGTATCAAGAGATCTGTCGAGGAGGTGTCGAGAAAATGCTTGTCGACAACTGAGGTGTTAAGGAGGTATCGAGGAACAACTATCAGAATCAAGAACAGAAGCTCGATCTAATCACCAGGTGTCGAGAAGCTATCGAGCATATAGACCCAATCTCGATCGATCCATTAGGTATCGAGGTGCAAGCGAGATTGCGATAAGAAAAAAAGCTTAGGAAGCTCGATATATAGCTAGTTATCGAGGAGGTGTCAAGCCTGCTTTTAAAAGTAGTTTTTCGAGATGTGAAAAACACAGACATGAATGCAATCCAACATGCAACTCAACCAACGATCTAATCAACATATTAAGCTTTCAAAATCATCTCTCAAATAAAATTTAAGCATATGGATCTTCAAAAACAAACACACACACACACTAAACACGTCTAACCAATTTTATATTACAAAAACAGGTCAAGACAGTTTAGTGAGCATACATGAATACATGTAAAACCTCGTGATGGCCGAATCACATCGTACCTGCACATGTATCAAGAATAGCAAAGAATATTGCGTGTTGTGTGTGAAAAATATCGCAAGATTGCATAAGTATATGCATGTTATGATGATTTGAGTTATGAGAAAATCACTTTAACTCACACACAATCATAACTGTTTGATGGGGATTATCACCTTTGAGATACATCCTATAACTCCCACATCTCCTAGAATACATGCTTGCAATCATATTTAAAGCATTTTTGATCTTTTTGCTTTTGATTTTCTTTGCATATTTTTCTTTTAAGTATATCATGCATGGGCTTATTAGAGAGAGAAAAAAAATACTCAATGATATTTGACATTCCAATTTTGCTATGCCTAAGCACACAAATGTCATTGACACTGCACTTTTGCTATGTCGAAGCATACAGGTGTCTTATTATGATTGGCGGGCAATAGTGGTAAGATGGTTATTTATGCCTTTTTCTTAGAATTTTTTAGTCCTTCCCGTAAAAAAAAGTGATATGAGTGTTAAGTTTAAGAGACAACTTAATCGTACTCATCACAAACACGAGCTACAAAGCTCACTTGCTTAGTTGTGCATAGAGATGCTCATCTAAGCTACAAATGATATAAAGTTTAGAAGATTTTGTTTCAATGGCCATCCAAGGTACACAAGTACCAAACTACACAAAACACACACTGTTTTTGAATTTTTCTGATTTTTCAATTTTTTTTTATTTTTATATGAAAAACAAAATAAAGCAAAAACTGAAAAAATAACCAAACAAAAACATGTTAAACAACCAAGGCACAAAAACTAGACTGACTCAAAACATGAAAGCAAAACACATAAGTAATGCACACACAAAAACAAGAAGAGAGAGAGAAAAGTGACAGAATCACTTGGAGCCCTTTTCTTTCCACACCTTGGAAGAACCTTTCTGTCTAGCAAACCCTTGAACCGTCGGTGAAGGGGAAGAATTAAAACCATTCAAGTTCGAAAGGAACATGAGGGCTTTGAGAAGATCTCCAAGGGGAGTAAGAAAGGATTGAAGCTGATTTTGGTTCCCAGATGCTATCATGCCGTTGCTCTGTTGAGTGGCAAGCCACTTGTAGCAATTTGGTCTAGTATGACTAGTAGCTCCACAATGATGACAGAGATGCTGCTTCTTTTGTTTAGGCTTTTGAGAGTTAGCCTTCTTAGCCCTAGGGTTTTTAACATCTTTCTTCTCAAGTTTAGGGGGTGCTCGTAAGATAGATTTACCCTTGTTTATGTTCTCACTAGCTAATTCAGTTTTAATCTCATTGTTCTCAGTTTTAACATTATTAGCAGGAGGAACAAAAACAATAGTACTAGAAGAAGCAGTATTAGAGGAAGAAAGACCATACCATAAGCCTATTCAATTTGAAGTAGATTTCTGAATGCTTAGCATCTCATCCAGCTTTGCGCTTGAAGTCCTTTCCAGTTGACCTCTGACTTGACATAGCTCTACTTCAAGCTTCTTGGTCTTCTCAGCCAAGAAATTGTTCTCGAACCTTAGCACCCCAATAGTCTGATTAGCCTCATCAAACTTTGTGGAAAGCTCCTCACGATCAAGTTCCACATCACTGAGCTTCTTGGTGGTTAGCCTATACAGTTTCTCATGCTTCTCAGAAAGCTTGTATAGTTTCTCATAGGCTGTATGGATGTCATCTTGATCATCCATCTTCTCAAATTTGGATTTCACCAATTCCTCTTCTTCAACCACATCTTCAACAATTCCATCAGTAGGATTGACAGTGGCCGTAAAGGCATTTAAGATTCCATCATCCTCAGGCTCAGTGTTGCTTAAGGTAACAGCAAGTGCCATGCTCTTCCCAATGCTCTTGAGGTATGTAGGACACTCATGCTTCATGTGACTGAAGCCTTGACACCCAAAGCACTTAGGTCCTAAGGGAACAGTGTACTAACCACTTTCCTTAGCATCCTTCTTCCCTTTGTCTTGGCCTTTAAATTGAGAAGAACTGGATTGCCTGCGGTCCTTGTCAAAACCCTTTCCATTGGCGTTCTTCATAAACTTCTTGAACTGCCTAGTAATGTAGGACTTTATCTTGGAATCTTCATCATCAGAAGATTCATTTGTTTCACTGCTCTTGGCCTTTAGTGCCATACTCTTGCTTTTACCCGACTTGCCTATTCTTATTAACCCTAGCTCGTAGGTTTGCAAGTTTCCAACTTGCTCAGCTAGATGAATCTTGTCAATATCCTTTGAATCCTCTATTGTCGTAATCTTGGCATGAAATCTCTTGGGCAGAGATTTGAGCACTTTCCTCATAATCTTGGGTTCAAGAATGGTTTCCCCAAGATTGAAGGCTGAGTTCACTATGTCCTTTAGTTTGGCATAGAACTCATCGAAAGACTCATCCTCCTCCATCTTGATCTCTTCAAAGCTTGTAGTGAGCCTCTGAAACTTTGAGTCCTTGACAGCCTTAGTACCCTCATAGGTTGTCTAGAGAATGGTTCAAGCCTCCTTGGCAGTTTCAGTTGAGGATATCTTCTTGAACTCTTCATTGGTGACTGCACTGAACAATGCATTCAATGCTCTGCTGTTGAAGTTTGCCGCCTTAATCTTGGCATCATCCCAGTCGGCTGGCGCTTCTGTAGGCTTAGTCTAACTTATCTCCACAGCTTGCCACACTTTCTCATCTAAAGACTACAAGAAACATCTCATGCGTACTTTTCAGTATGTATAGTTAGTGTCATCAAATAAAGGAGGTATGATTAATGATTGTCCTCTATCCATGACAAACATGGGTTAACGGATCAACACAGCAAAGATTAAACCCTAATTAGAGTGTGCCCACTCTGATACCACTTGATAGGCCATAAACTGAATGACCCCTTGTGATGAAAATTAATTAATTAATTAGCCAATTTATTAATTAATTAATTTATCATGCAAACGCGTGGTAGCATAAACAAATCACTAATAAACTAAATATGCAGCGGAAAATAAATAACACGGTGATTTGTTTACGAATGGGGAAAACCTAACGGTAAAAACCCCACCAGGTGATTTTCAGGTCATCACTCCCGAAACTTTACTGTTATCACAACAAGCGGTTACAAGTAAAGGAATCCAAGTACCATACCAACCTACAATTAAACCCTTACCCCAATACCTAATTGGATTTGTTCTGTAGTGATAGTTCCCCTTTCGATGCACGACTCCCAAGTACGTGACTAATCAATTGGGCGGATCCCAATACGTGACTTAAATCACCAACTAAGAAGGTTGTTGTTTGCAAAGTTTTTCAGTTCATCTACACGATAAAGATCAAGAACATGCCTGGTCACAAAACCCTACGGTGCACATACACAGCAACTTCTTCAAGAGAAAGAGATGAATTAGGGTAAGAACTTCGTCTCCGATCACAATTTGCTTGAATAAAGTTTGCTCAAAACTTGTGCAACTTATGAACTGTTTGACGGCCCTTAAACTGATCATTTTATATGTCTAGGGTTAGGAGAAAAGAAAACCCAAAGACAAATTCATGAATCCCAAGAAAATCAGATTGGAATTTTGAAAATCTTAAATCTCGACAGATAGAAGGTGTTGAGCAGGTGTCGAGCACACCGAATATAGAACAGCTTCCTAAAGCTCAATAGATGCAGCTGTCACGCCAGCTGTCGAGTTTTAATGATTTTGCACAATGAACTTGTTTTCTTGAACAGACTTGAAGGCTTCAATACTTGATCTTGAAACAAGGTTTCTTGAAGTATTTAAAGACATCCTAAATCTACTTAAATACAAGTAAAATGCGTTTTGTCAAAGGATAAGCCAATTACATAAAAGAATGACATATATTCCTAACAAGTGAAACACATATGTCCTAACACTTTAGCCGACTTGGAATTGGAGTGAGCCCAAGACTTGGTATTGGGCCGTTGGTCATAGGAGGAAAGCCTGCATTTACTGGTTCAACATTTGGCCCATTTATGACTACAGTACTCGGGCCCATTATCATATCAAACTTTGCCAGCTTAGAGTCAACTCCCGCTAGTTGTTTTTGGAAATTAAGTAACAACATTACCCTCTCTTCCTAAATTTGAACCACCAAGTAAGGGATACGCATCATTCGTGATTGAAGGGGTATCTTCAGCAATCCCCTGAAAGGATGGCCTTGCCAAAATTGTTTGCTTAGGGTTAACTCCAATATCGGACTCCACCTCAGCCTTAGGTAAGACTTTGGCCACCACCATCACTGGGGTGGTAGATGGTGTCAGAATATTGCCCAAACCCCTACCAATCAAATCTGCATTTTCTGAGACATCGTCATCACCATTAGTACGTCCATTTCCAAGAAACTCCTCCCCGTAACTCGCCACTCTTACCACCATTTTGCGTGATGGGTGTGGGGTCACAATACATAACGATGAGCCAAATTGTTTGTCATCTTCCTTTAGAGTCCCATTGTTACGTATCCATAAGGAACACTCCCGGTCACTATGAGTAAGCCTCCCACACCAATAACAGATGTTGGGGAGTCGTTCATACATAAACCAAACCTAGCCCTCTTTCCCATTTGCCAAAGATAACTGTTGTCCTAAGCATAGAGGTTGTGAGTTGTTGACACGCACCCTAACCCATAAGAAGTTGTACCCACTCTTCTCCCCTTCACCGCTTGCACTGTCATCCACCTCTCCCACTACTGAGCAAATCTCCATTGCTATGTTATGAGACATAATTCCAATAGAAGGACCATGAAGTTGGACCCAAAAGCTTGTTTTACTAAAGTCCAGGGAGGTAATATCCTTGTGTCTATCCATCGGTTGGACGGCTACCAGATGTTTATCGAAAGACCAAGGTTCTCCCTACAAAACTCTCACCACATCTGATGAATCAAAAAACGAGAAGAGCACTAGATGGTTACCCATATCCCTCACTTCAAATCCTTTTTTAGTCCTCCAAACCACTTTAAAAGTTTTTGCGATAGCCGCCGGACTAAGTACTCTTTTGGTAAAGAACTCACAACCAAAAGGTATTCACCTAGAGTGGGTTCATCCTTCACGTCATACTTACTTCCTTCTGAATCTGTGAGAGAGAGCTTCTCCCACAAAGTCGACATATCCTCCATTGATCTCCCTCGTAGTATGAAACTAGGAACAAAGCTACACTTTCTTAGACTGATCAAAATACTTGCGACCACACTATGGAAGGTGACACTTTATTCTACTGATTGCTAGGGTTTTGAGTAGTCATTCCCTAGGTCAGAGAAACTTTCTCTATCATTGAATGACCTATACCAGCGGTTTTAAAAGTACAGGCATAAGCAGTACCTATTACAGCGATTTAAAACCGCTGGTATAGGATGTATTTCTATTTCCCTAAATACCTCGTAGGGGCGGCTTTAAAACCGTTGTTATAGGTACACCTACAACGACGATTTACATTTTTAAAAAGCGCTGTTATAGGTCTTGAAACTGCTGATGAAGGATGTCCCAACACTAAAAAAAAAAATAAAAAAAAAAAAAGCGTTAGAATAAGGTTTCAAAATTGCCGAGACCTATACTGGTGATTTTAAAACCATCGGTGTAGGTTAGGTGGACCTATTGTCACACTTGTTGTGCAGCGCTACAAAACGCCAGGGAAAAAAACACCGGGATTGGGCATTTTAGGCTATACCAGTACTTTTTGGTGTTATCCCCGCAGTTTAAAAATGATCCTAACACCTAAATCATAATAGAAAATCTACAAACCATCCTAAACTAAAAATACTAAACCTAATTAGAAAAATTTCAAACCCTTTTAAACCCTAAACTCTAGTAACTATTAATTCCAATAAAAAAAAAAGTTAACTATTAGTAATTTCTAACCTTTCATAAAAAAGAAAAAAAAAAAAAAAAAAAGAAGAGAGAGAGTCTCTAATAACTATAAACATTGATCCTAGACGCAAAATCCTAATATAAAAAAATCTACAAAACATCTTAGAACCATTACATAGAACTTAAATTGAAGATGATACTAGTTGTCATTAATGAAACCCTTAAATTCATACGGATAAGTCTGGAATCCACCAAAAAAAAAAAAAAGGAAGAAAAGAAATTCTTTGAAATTATTATAAAACCATTATGTTCGTTTTATTTTTCAAGTAAAAATATTTCTAAACATATCGTAGTTGATACAACACCATAATAGGACACCCTGTGTTGATTAAGAACCCTTTAAAAACACCTAAAATCAAGAAAATAAAACCACATCTCTTAAAATTTTCAAAAATTACATGAAAATTAAAAAATTAACAAACAACTAAATTTAAATCCCATATCGTGTCCTACATCACTATGCTGACTCAAGCAATGAAGCTAGCACATTCAAAGAGGTGAGGATGGCGATGAACAGTAAGAGATCAGTAATTGAAGTCTAAAAAACAACTGCATCAATGCAAACCCGTCTTCACAGGATGAAAAAGTAGCATAGTGTGCAATTGAGTTAGGCTCTTAGCCTCTGACGATTGTAACTTAAAAAACTCGATAGATAACTGATAGTATAAGGGATGTTACACCTGGTAAAATTGCGTTTCAGAATCAATTAGATTTTTGCATCTTTCCTCATATGACTTCACCTCAAGAACATTTACCCTCTGTCCCCTTTCTTTCATATGTCTGGCTTAAAACAAAAAATAAAATGATAGAACTGAAGAATAAGCGTAAGTGACATTCTTGCTCGGTCACAATTAATATACAGAACTTAAATAATAATGTTTTTCTTTTTCTTTTCATCATAACACCGACTAACTAATCAATATTGCACTGATATTATTGTTTCAAGGGAAAGAGGATTATCTTTCTGTCTGCTGTGAATGTTTACTCAAAATCGTTTTCTAAAGAATTCCAAGGTAATTTTTTTTGAGAGCATGAAAATATTTCATGAGAAACGGATGAAATACCAAAATTCATCTAGTGACCAGAAGTAAAAAACTAGTGGAAAGATATCTTCATGTTGTAGAGCTCCTTCCACTTTGAATATACTCTCATTCCACTTATGTGACGTTTGGTATGGGATAATCTTCTAGAATTCCTAAGGATATTGAAACATTCTCATATTTAGTTGCAAATCACACGAGAGTTATATGCCTGGGAAATCTGAATTCCCACTAAAAAAATGAGAGTATCCACACTCTCTTAGAAAAGTTATATATATATATATATATATTTTTTTTTTTTTTTCTTTTTTTTATAAATTGACAATTTTACTAATTCCTCTCTACCCTTTAACCAATAGAAATAAAATTAAAATATAATAATGATTATAAAATGACCATTCAAATAATTATTTTTGTATTATACACGTCATCTAAAAAATGTGATATTATAATTTATTGAATATTCTATGATTTATAGTTTATATTTTTGTATCTTATAATTTATTTGGAGGGAAAAAAGGCTTGATACAAATCAAAGGATATTTTGGAAAAAATAAATAACACTTACAGATTCTAAGAAATAAATCAAATAAAAGCATCACATGTTCTCAAATTCTTATAAGATTCTAAATCAAATCAAATCAAATATAGAAACAGTTATATTCCCAAACTAAACACCACATTAGAGGGGTCATTATGCTCTTGAGAGAACCTCCAGCGAGTATATCTGGCCTCTTTCTCATTATTTGAAACTCCATTCATCTTTTCTGGAAGTTGAGGACTTTGACTGAGATAGCAAATACCATGTAGAAGACGAGACAAAAGCCAATAAGAACTGCTACTGAAACTCCTACCATCCCAGGACCATAGCCAAGGAAATAGTCCAAATATTCTTTCACAGTGCCCTCAAATCCATCTCCAACAATCTTGGTTTCCACATCACCAAGCTGAGAGCTGATAATACCTCGTAGAGTCCATGCAATTGGGCAGATGTAGTAGGCCCACAGCCACCATGGAGGGATACTCTGAAGTAATAAAACCAATGAAACTTTGAACAGAGTTGCAAACTTGAGAAAGAATAAGCAGATGGGCTTGAGCGCAAAACCTCAAAAACAAAAAATAAGGATCATTTGCTATGTTTTCTATCATCTACTTTATTTTAGTGGCAGTGGGGTTCATCCCTTCCCTTTTCAGTTTTTACTACTGGTGGGATTTCATGGCTAGTGGGAATTGCTTTTTATTTAAATCCAGTAGCTTTTTTGCTTGAGGGGACATTATACTATTGTTGTTTAGGACATGACTTTAACAGGAGGCTTATTCTTTTTTACTAAAGAAGTTCTATTTTATAACGTAATTTGTGTTTAATTAGTTTCATTAGTTACTGGAGTGCAAACCACATATTCTTGTCAAGTGCTAAATGCACAGATTTTCTCCATAACAAATTAAGTTTAAAAGTATAGCATCTCAATATATTGTACTTTAATGTTATATAGAGTTCCAGCTAGACATGGCCAATCATACTTTCAAAATTAAGATGAAGTGGAGTATGTTTGCTCATCTATGTGGTCATAATTAAACCACTTAGGAATTTAATCTTTATTGATTTTTGTTCCACTTGTGATCATTATTAGTTTCAAGTGAAGCTCCAACAGTTTATTGGCCCAATCCATGAATGAAGCAATACTTTGTTGCAAGATGTAAAATATATTTACTTACAGGTTTTGGGATGAGAAAACCGGAAAGTAGGTTCCATATTGAGAAAAATGCAGAAGAAATGACTGATCCTAGGTTTTGAGAAGGTGTAAGACCAACAACCATCATGCCGAAGAAGGTAAAGTACGTGAATGTCAAGAACATAAACAATAGATAGAGAAAAAATTTGCCTGCAATACCGGAGAAATGTCAAGTTAAGTAACTGAATTTGCATAAACTTCATGCACCAACAACATCAGAAAACAATATAATAAGCCAGGTGCCCTTTACTAGTGAAAACAAAGCCACCTATATTGCCTTGACAACAATTTTTGAAACCTTCAAATCAAAGGATTCGTTCTTATAAGAATCTCTTTAGACACAACAGTGAAGTTGGAATGTCCTTAGATGCAAAATTTTTAGGAATTTCGTAGGACTCATTCTTATATAAATCTTTTTAATGGACAACTAAAAGTAAAAGTAAAATCAGCACAGAAGAAAACAATGAAAGAATCTTACTGATTGTCCTTTCAAAATTAATCATGAAATATGTGATAATGCCAAATATTATTGTCTGCGCAACAACGTATGGAACCTCCACAAGACCCTGTTTATATTGCAATCAAGATATATATCAGAAATCACCACTTCAAAGAAGTGTCATTTGTCAAATATTAATGAACCTTACTTGGCTTCCTCCATAAGCAATTGGAGAGTACATTCCAGCTGCTTTCTCTCGATAGAATACCGTCCTCTCAATTGAAACAATTGGTTGCACTGAGGATGCATTGTTAACTCCAACAAATACACATGAAGCAAAAAGAGCTCCCATAACCATAAACAAATCTTGAGTTGTACTCCTAAACAAAATTATATATGTTTAATGATTTAATACCTTTTTCACAACATTGCAAGAATCAAAGAGAAATAGCCTAATCAAAATACAGGATTTTGTCGCCACAATACTTTGTCAAAAGAAGAGAAAAAAACAATAGGCGGTTGTTTGAATTTTTTTAAAAATAAAAAGGTGTTAATCACAATTCCCAAATAAGGTATATTCTATTTCAATATTTTTGGTCACATGATAAAGTTTCATATTCAAATGCAAGACTTCTGTTACCAAAAATTCTGAATATTTGCATATTCCAGCCTAACATTTTCCCTATTAAATTGTTAAGATACTCCAGAAATACAGAATTTAGCCTAAGAATATTATTCATGGTTTCTAACTAACTAATTCTATCAAGGCTGACTGATCAATAGATATCCTCTTGAAGCAATACCCATTTCACTTTTACTAAATGTTAGCGAAGAAAAAAAAAAGAAAAAACTAACCAGGAACAGGTGAATCATAGGCAAATACAGAGAAGCAAAATTAACTTGCACTATGAGACATGAGATAACAGAAAAATTTACCTTCTTAAACCAATATCCCAGAATATTGATCCAAGTAATATTGCACAGATTGCAGTAAAAAGTAACCTCATGGCATTGTATTCTGGACTTCTCCAGTATACAAGATTTTGTTTCCATAGGCAAGTCAGAAATTGGGTGAATAAGTCTTGTGAATATGTGGTAGAAAACTTCAACGGTTCTGAGCCAGCAGGTGGAATACTAAAATGCTTGATGGAAGCTTCCACATCGCTAGAACAAGGATGTAAAAATATCAGTTATGGATATTACGTTAAAATGCAAGTAAGCAACAACATAAATTAAGATTACCTATATTGCTTAGAATTCTGGTAAATGTTGGCAAAGTCTTCACCAATTCTATCTTCGGCAGCAGGAGTTGTCACCTCGAGCATCCAAGTTGCTGGATTGTAACCATTGGGAATTGGAGGGATTCCATTAATTCCCTGCATATAAAATGGATAACTGAGACAAACTTCGCTTAAGCTGTAAGTAAACAACACAGTTTTCTAATTTTATCAGCCTCATGGTTTATATTAAATCAAGGAGTTTCTTGAAAATCACCAAGTAATTTGACTAAAATTGGAAGGAGGAAATGTAGCAAAATAAGGACTATATTGAAACATAAACTTTCCAATGTCAAACACACCGGTAGTTTAACCAAAAAACTCAGAAAATAAGCTAATGGCATGACCCATTTTGGTACTAAAAGGTAATACCTAATACACAAGACTCTTGTTTCTATGGGGAAGAGGTCGTTGGTAAGCAGCCTTACCCCCAGATTTGGAGAGTCTAATTTCCATACTCAAACTGGTGACAAGTCGCTTGGATGGAGAGCACTTATCATCACACCAAAGTCTGACCTCTTTTGAGTGATTTCCAAAGATGTTGAATGAGCAAAGTACAATAAATCCCACATAATTTTTTGTTTACTCTTGTTGTTTCTTTATTAACTTATTACTTTAGATTAAGTAGGGGTATTCTTGTAGTCTTGCTGTATCACTCTAATATAAATATGTCAAATGTGATAGACTAGTTGATTAAGACCAAAACGTTTTTTTTGTGTGTGTGTGTGTGTGTGTTTTGTGGGGGGAACCTCCCATGAGATTCTATGATATGACAATCTCAAATGTTTCCTGAAACTCCCCCTTGAAGTTTTTGTAAATGAAAAGTTTAGTTTTTACTAATGAAATATATATATATATTTTTTAAAATGTTACCGTTAATTTATATTTACTTAAGTGGGGAGTGTCATTCATCCCCAAACCTCAAGAGATAAGGTTGTCATTTTGTTCAGAGTTTGTGTAAGAAGATTTTATAAAAATGGAATATTCCATTAGTAAAATATCAGTTTGAGAGGGCACAGACTTAACTTTTGCATTTATACAAGGACTTTAATTGTCTCATACTTCCTTTACACACTTTTCATACGTATCTTGTTTTAAATGTGGACATTCTTAAAAAATATAAATACCTAATGTGAAAGTATGAACAATGTGTATATAGAGCATTCGTGAGAGAGTGCGAAACAATAATTTTTCTTTATATAAACTTCAAGAGGGGAAGTACAATTTCGTAAAATCCCAAGGGAGGGTGGTGGTGCAATTCACCCCTTCTTTTACTCCCTTCTTGTCTTCATCTCTCTCTTACCCTAATTTTTCTGATTTTACAAGTCAATCCAGTCCAGTCCTAGAAGTGTGCTGACGTTATCGTTCATACGATGATGTTAAAACTGATGTCTACACCGACACGATCACCAAAATCCGGCGACCACATTATCTGAGTAGCTGGTCTTCCTTGATTTTGGTGATTTTTTCCAAATTTTTTGAAACCATCGGATGTAAGTTTTAATTTTTCAATGTTTTTTAAACATTGAAAAATTAAAAACACATCGACCACATTATTCAACATCGATTTTCCAATTTGGTTTCCTAGAGCTTTTCCAGTAGCTTTTGTCTACTAGGCTTCTCTTTGTAGGAGACAAATAGGCTTATATAAGGTGCAGGATGATGGTTGTTTGTTGTTTTGTTGAGGTTATGAATGGTTCAGCTATTGAGAACTCGAAATTTCGAATTAGTCAAATTTCTAATTACACAAGAGTGAACAGTATAAATCCAGAATTAGAAGTAAAGCACAGGACGATTAATTGTTACCTGAAAATAGTCTATCATTATCTGTGAGTGCACACCAAGCTTCCCTCCATATATAACTAGGCCCCCTCGTTTCATAAGAAGTAGCTATGCATTTAACCCAAAAGATTAAGACATATTCAAAGAAACTGACAAACACATCAAATATAGTTCTCAATTGACTGCAAAACAATAGTTAACCTCATCAAATGCTTCAAATATATCAATACTTGGTTGATGTATTGTGCAGACCACAGTTCTCCCCGTATCAACGGTATTACGAACAGTTCGCATAACAATGGCTGCTGCTCGTGCATCCAGTCCAGATGTAGGTTCATCCATAAAAATAATGGAAGGATTTGCTACAAGTTCCACTGCTATGGTTAAACGTTTTCTCTGCTCTGTCGATAGGCCACTACTACCAGGCAAGCCAACCAAAGCATTTCTTATAGTATCAAGCTCTACTAATTTCATCACTTCTTCAACAAACTCCTGCAATGCATTATAGTGATGTAATTAAACAGAAATATTCCAATAGGATACAAAATCTTATGCAGCAACTCACATGTCTTTTCTCTTTGCTAACTTCCTTTGGGAGACGAAGAGCAGAAGAAAACAAGAGAGACTCCTCTACTGTCACTTGAGGAGAATGTATATCATTTTGTTCAACATATCCTGATATTCTAGCGAAAGTGCTCTGCTCTTTTGAGTAACCGGATATCTTAATATCCCCCTCTATGTATCCACCAGTTTTCCGACCAGCAAGCACATCCATCAAAGTGGTCTTTCCAGCTCCGCTTGCCCCAACCAAGGCAGTAAGAACACCAGGTGAGAATACACCACTAATATTGGACAGGAGTTGCAACTTCTTCTCCGGAATACCTTCCCTTTGCATTTCCTGAGAAACTCAAAAAAAAAAAAAAAAAAAAAAAAAAAAAATTGGTTTACTTTGTTTAAAATAGAAGAAAGTGAACTCCCAATATATTTGGTGTACCAATAAGGTCAAGGAGATCAAAACCAACAGAGAAAACACACCTTCGGCATATCAACAAAATAATTGACATTATGGAAAGTCATTGTTAATGGTTGAAATGGAAGGATCATTCCCTTCTTTTTGCTGCCTTCTCTGGCAGATGTTTGATGTAATTCAGAACCCTTACCACCTACTGCATAAACAGGTAAACATATATAAGAGATATTTCTAAAATATATCTATGCTACAATCCATTATGAGGAGTAAAATCCAATAAAAGATGCTGTAAATTTATAAATGGAACATTATTGATAAAATTTATAAAAACAACCGACCACCATCTGTTGCCAAATTCTTTTCTGCAATATCATCTGGTATCACTGTCCTGGCTTTTGTAAGGGCTGAAATGGAAAAAAGATAAGAGAGATAACATTTACTAAAGATTAAACACATTCATACTAAAAGGAACACAGAAAATTTTTACTTAGATGGAATAACTTTAGTTAGCAAAAGGAATGGATAAGAACATTTAAAAAAAATTAATATAAATTCTTTCAAACATACGATTAAGGTAGGCCAAGGCAAAAGTCACTAAGTTGTTGAAAAGCACCGAATAAGCTAATAGTGCAGCAACTCCAATCCAATACCAATAATCATCAGTAGGTAAGCTATGTGATTTGAGAATGTTGTATCCAACAGTATCATTCCCAATTGCCGATCTCTGCAAAGAGTCAAGTTTCCAAAACCAGCAGACAACTTCAGAAGTCATCCATAACATAAAATCTTCAAGCGATATCCTCATTTTTCAGTCATGAATATATGACATTATATGAAGCATCAGAAAACCGGCAGAAGTGTGTCCCCAATCTCAAAGACCTTACCTCCATCCACCTTGTGGCGGTAAATTCATTGACAGAAATTGCACGTTGTGCATAGGATAGAGGTGACACCCAAAATGCCCAAATCCACCATGACTTAATCATTCCTGAAAGTAGAACAACCTAGTCACCAAAGATCACAAAATTTTCCTGTCATCAACAATTTTTTTATGAAACCTACCTTTTGGAATGACGAATCCACCCAACAAGAATAAAACAAGCAGTGCAGCAGATCCAAATACATTAGCAAGAACCATATCTCGTGCGATAGAGGCCATCAAACGGAAAAGACCCAATGCCATTTGGTGTATTGAAAAGAGTGAAAGCATAAAACGGAAAAACCTGAAACATTTAAGGGATGTAACTAGTACAGAAAATACAATCAGAAAAAACATCGTCTACTAAAGTAAATAGGAGATACCTTCCCGCACCAGGGGCAAAACCAACAGTGTAATATACAACACATGACCACACAATAGCTTCAGCAAGAGAGTAAGGTACACGCAGAATCCAGCTTGAGATATTCCATGCCCATGCAGCATGAAAATAATTATCTCTTTGCTTGTAGAAGACTGGGAGCCGAGATATCATAAGAGGTAGCTCAGAGAATCCATTGAACATTATATGCACCAGCCCATAAAATAGGCAAGAAAGATAAAGGGTGCCATATTGCTCATTTGTGGGGTGAATTCTTGTTCTTAAGTACATTGTGCATGTGATAAATCCAACAAAGGCAACCTTTAACATAAGTAACAGATAATATGAGATATATCAAAACTATATATGAGAAAATTTAACAATGAAAACTGAAATTACAACCTACAAGATACATACGTACTCTAAAAGTTTACAGTATATTCATCAAATGATTTATAGCTAACGGATAATAAGCATTTAGTTGTTTCAGAAGAAAGGCATGCGAATTATCCCTATGCTAATGGAATAGACGCACTACATGTGTACACAATTAATGACACATTTAAATACAGAAGTGACAAGGTGAATCATACCTGGCATGTCCTAAATATATATAGAAAACTATGTCTGGAGATTAACAGCAATTCTCGTTCGAAACAAGCTACTAAAAGCCCATATCTTGGTACAGCATATTTAGTTTTGGACAAAGCCGAAGAATCACTCTTAGATTCATCATATGGAACAGATAATGAGGACTGCAGCGACCTTCCAAATCTGGAATTTTTAAAGGCCTCTGCAATTTCTGGAACAGAAATGAAAACATATGGTTTTGAAGAATCGGCCCAGTACTGAGCTTGGTCCTTTCTAGAGGTCACCTGGCAATGAAACATGTCAGACAATCATTTAGGAAACATCAAACTATTTGATTGTCTTTAAGAAAGTACCTCTTGAAGAAAATCAGCTACCCCCTTACGAGGTGGTAGTCGAAAACCTAACGACTCAAAAAATTCTAACACTTCTGCTCGAGGGCCTTGATACACAATGTGTCCTTCTGATAATAGAACCAGATCATCAAACAGTTCAAATGTCTCAGGTGCAGGCTGAAGAAGAGCCATTAGTACAGTAGCCTCCATTTGGTGGACAAAATTCCTAATGCATTTTACAACTTGGAGTGTGGTAGAGCTATCGAGTCCAGTAGATATTTCATCCATAAATAGAGTCTTTCTTGGTCCAACAATCATTTCTCCTGAATAAAAACGAGACCAACCAACCACGTATTATTTATCATTTCAACTCTCATAATTCAGACACATGCAAATCACTCAACATAGCCTTCAGTATATCATATTGTGTTTTTTACAAATTGCTTTTTGATAAACAAGTACTTGAAAAATTTTAGATATTAGATTAGTAATGCAAATTTTCCGCCAAATTTAACATGACATTAAATGACTTGTTTGCACTTAATGGATAGCTTTCATTATTGTCATGCTTCATTCTCACAAGTTTGCAGACAGTATTTTGAGTCCAACTCCTTTTGAAGATTGGAAGCTTCCAGTATAAAAGTGATGTTAAGAACAGAGGTGTATTCTGTTACTACCAGAGAGAGAGAGAGAGAGAGAGAGAGAGAGAAACCTGTGGTAACCCTTTTTCTTTGGCCACCTGAGATGCCTCGGACCATATCACTACCAACCAATGTCTCCGAACATATTTCAAGACCAAGCAATTTCAAAATGTAATCTGTTGAAATACTGTGCTTTTTACCACCAACTGATGATGCCTGTGCAGTTAAAACATCAAATCAGGATAAAAAGCTAAACACATGAACAATTTATCCATAAACAAAAAGAATGAAGCGGATTTAAGATAACAACCTTCATAAATGCATCAATCTCAGGACTTGGCCTTATGTTCCTTTCCTTCTCTAAACGGACCAGATCTTTCATATAACCTATAGGTACTCTTAAAATATACCATAACTTAGATATTCGGTACATAATAAATGGTTGATTCATGATTTACACAGGGATTTTTTTGTAAATAAAATTAATTTTACACATAGATTGCAAATAATAAATAAAAGCGAACAAACCTGCAAACCCATCACTTGCACCTTGACATCTAGCAGCAAAATCCAAGGTTTCTCGTACAGTGAGCTCTGCAAGATGATTATCTGTTTGGCTGATGTATGCAGAAGTTCTTTGAACGTAAAATTCATCCATCTTATGGCCATTATATGTAATGCTACCAGTTTTCTGAAAACAAAATATCAATTTTTAGTATGGAAAGGTCCAGTTACTAGCATCAGACTGAATATTTTAATTAAATAAGACTATCCTTAATGCCTTTACTAGGGGTAGTAGTATTTTATACACACATGATAAGACTGTAAACTAATAAAACTTACCTTGAATTTCCTAGCTGAATTCAAAAAATAAAATAACAGAAAACAATTTATTGGAGAAGAAAGTTTTTTCAATATTCTTGAATAAAATTTCATACCTAGGGCACAGACAGGGCTCTTGCTCTTTCTTCTGTGGGATTTGGAAGAGATGATTGATAGACAGCCTTACTCCCTTTTTATGAAGTGTCTAATACTGCTAATGTTATTGGATAATTTAATTAAGTACAACATTTAGTTACAAAATTAGTTGTAATCTCCTTACTTAATAAAATAAATATTATTTTATATTTTGAAAATTTAACCGTTGAATAATATACGTCAAATTTTGTGTCAATCGGATATTATTTACTATATGATCTATAATCTTATATTTTATGCATAATTTTTAACTACAAAAACTTGCAATTTAAATAATTTATTGATGACATAGTTATTGATATTTTATTTTCTAGAAATTTTGTAAGCATGGAGAATTTAAGAAGAAGATGTAATCCAATGATGGATTTGTCAAAATTTACCATCAATAAAAAGATATTGAGTAAGGTTGTACTCTTAAGCTACAACAAATTTTGTAACTAAACTTTGTCCTTTAATTAATTGTTCAAATTCTACCAATTTCGTCCAACTCACTAACACGGGCTAAATAATTGAAATGACCAATTTATCGATTGAAGCCACAATTGGTTCTTAATCCAAAATCAATGGAGCAGAAAAGCCCCTATAACATCAAAAGCATAAAAATCTCGTCTTCTTTTTCTCCATTACAATTTACAACTCCAAACGAAGCCATTTCTTTTACCCATAAAATTTAAATAAATAAATAAAATAAAATAAAACCCTCATTCTTTCTCTTCTACCAAATAGCCCTCTAATAACCCATTGTAACCACATGTAGACAATATTGTACATTGTTCATGTAACACATTTGTTTACTCTACAAAGTATAGTGTATAGTGAATTTAAAAACATAATTTTTCTAATAGAATATTAATCTCTATAAGCATGAGGTATTCGTGGGCAAGTACTAACCTTTAAGTTGCCATCAAGTTTCCCCGCAAGGGCCAAAAGCAAGGTGGATTTGCCGGAACCTGGAGGTCCTAAGAGCAAAGTCATCCTACAATGTAGGACCAATCGGTTTGTTTGGTCAGTTCAAACAAAATACATGAAAATAATTAATTTTAAAAAATTAATAACTGTTCCTAGCTATATAATGGTTTTGAGTTTAAGCTATAATAAGATTTTTCTTCTTCTCCGTTGGAAACCAACTGATATGACACGCTAGTGATCAACAGAATCGGTTTACAATGAATTAACATAGGTGAAGCATTTAAAAGTGTGTCTTTGTTTAATTTTACATATTTAGGTTCATTGCAAAATGTACAGGTTCATATTTTGGCAATTTGTACACAAGATAACCATCATTATAGTAATAATTACCTTCCCGGTTTTACTTCGCCACTGACATTGTTCAAGATTGTTAAAGAATGTTTCTTTGGTCGAATTATCTTTAACTCGTTTAGGATTCGCTGCATTCAAATAAATAAAAATTATAAATCTGAAGCATAAAAATTAACTACAGAGAATTAATTAAGAATGATAATCAACCTCAATCACGTCACGAGTAGAATTTAACAGAGTAGGCAAAGCTCTTGAACCGGTATGAACATCAGCCACAATTTTCAAGTTCTCGTATCTCACTTCGATCTTCGGCATCACCAATCCAACTCTTTTCATATGATGAAAAAAATTACAGAATTAATATAATGGTTGAAAAGAAAACATATATACGATTTTCTTCGATCCAGATTTCTACTCTCCAAGATCTCAAATCTCAAATGCTACTTTTCAGAACCAAAAAAAAAAAAACTAACTGAAAGCACAGTGATTTCGTTCGTACTTATCGAGGCGTTCTTTAATGGCGGAAAGCAAACGATAGTTATCTTGTTCGTTTGTGGCGTAGGCATTTTTCACAACGAGCTCGCGTTTAAAGCGATCGAGTTTCCGTACATCGATCGGTTCATTTCCGCTAGAGCTCGAAGCTGATCGCTTCACGAACGCCATGTTCATCCGCTTCACCGACGGCAATCTCTCGATTGCCGCCCACCGTAGCTCCTCCTCATCCTCCGCCACCGAAGACGCATTCGATGCTCTCCTTAGCACCTCGCTCGGTTCTTCAATCTCCATCTCAAAGAACTCGCTCCCGTTCGATGCCGCCATTCTCACAGCCCCCCAATTTCTCTTTCTCTCTCTCTCTTTCTGTTAAGAGAGGACTTATTTGAAGTATGAATCAGAAACGGAATGCGGGTCTGTTTGAATTTGTTTTGAAGTCCCGCGAATTTTGAAGCAAGTCCAATACCGAAATTGCCCCAGATGCCTTATCAATGTGAAAGACTGTATTGTCGCAACAAATTCTGGACAAAAAAATAATTTCAATAAAATAAATTTAATAATGGGTCACAATTATAACCAAAAATAGGTTGTTGACTAAAGTCAAACTTTGTTTGTTTTGCTCGTTAATTTTCCGCCGTTGGAAACTTTGGCAGTTACTATTACACTGTTACAGGGTGTTTTTAGCCACCATTCCTTCGTCGGAGGTTTTTTTTAGAGGATTCTTTCCTCTGAAGTTTTGTTTTTTTTTTCGTGGGCAAAGCACATACAGAGCACAGACATATTCACTAATATATATATATATATATATATACACACACTTTTAAAAATATTATTAATACTTTAGTGAACCACTCAAAATTTTAATAAACTATTTGGCATAAAACTATCATGTAACAGTATAAATTTTATTATATTAAAATACAAAAATTATGATAGATGATCAAAATAATTAAAGTAGATTTTAAATTTTATTTAAATTCTTAAAATCTTTTAAAATAGAATTTTAGTTGGAGGAGAAGTTTATATATCTCAAAACTTAGTTAATAGACTTTTTCCTACTAAAAAAAATAGACTTTTTCTTCTAGAAAAACCACTAATAGAGCTTTTATTTTTGTGCTAAACCCACTAATAGAGTTTTACCTAAAGGGAAATATCTTGATTAAAGAGAAAATAAGCACTTGACAATTGATATAACCATAGCTTCTAAGTCTAACTTTTATTATAATATATATATATATATATATATCAATACTATTTATAAGAGGATTTCCCTTTTTAGATTGGACTTTTATGTGGTTTAGAAATACCACAAATTGACATAACTATAGTTTCTAAGTCCAACTTTTATTATACTATATATCTATACTATTTATAAGAGGATTTCTCTCTTTGGACTAGACTTTTATATGGTTTAAAAATACTCCTAAACCTTACTTAATGGGAAAAAAAGTTGAGGACAACCTAGTAAAAATATATTTCCAACTTCACTTAAAATGCTTACAAAATAGGACACTCTCCTACTAAACCTATGTCTTCAAAAAAAATTTATTCAAAAAAAAAAAAAAAAAAAAAAGGAAAATTATGACACTATACCAAAAAAAAAAAAAAAAAAAAAAAAAAAAAAAAAAAAACTCACTATAGGCTCAAAATGCACGTAATGAAGTTAGTAGTATATAATATAATGTGCAAACAATATTAAATTTTATCCTAACCATTTTTTTTATAAATAATGACATGTCAAATGTGCTCGAAGCCTCGAACATAATAAGGTAGATTGTATTTTAAGCTAAATGCATGAATTACAATAAAATGAGGGCTTTTTTTTTCCTCCTCTCTCTCTCTAGTTGAAGAGATATCATTCAAGTATGATGACTTTATGCAGTTCAAGAATTCAAGTCCATCAAGATGGATGGCAATAAGTTAGCCCATATCTTAGCTCATCAAGCAAAATTCATTAATGATTATATATTTTTTTTTTTTGAGAAGTACTTAGTTAATATAACGCACACACACGGGGAGCGGGAAGACCAGGTTCAATATTTAGCATGCTGTAGACACCTCGTTTTATACCTATTAATAACCTTTAATCCTTGTCCCTAATGATAAGCTTAACATACTTCAACCAAAGGTAATTAAAATATTCACAATAGTTCAAAGGTAATTACAACTCAAAAGTGCTTCAAATTGCTTTGAAAATGAAGCTGAAAATGACCTTTACTCACTGTTTTGACCATAACCTTTGATCTATAAAGAATATTTTATTGAGGTTTGTTTCATTAGAAAATAGACATCCTAGGATTTATTTTGAATACAAATTCTATGTAATTTGGATTTAAATTGAGTGAGTTATTGTTGTTTGAAGTTGGGCTAGCATTGTAGTCAAATTTAAGGTTCTGCTTGTGCATCTTTAAAACCATGCTTGTGCACCCACGACCCAATGTGCATAATGCATTCCAAAACCTGTTTTCTTCATTTTTAAGGCCCCAAAGCTTCAATCTTCTGGTTGGGCCGCCTCCTAGACCCTTAAGAACATTCAAAACCCTTCTTAAAGTCTCGAAAACCCTAGTTTACTCATATATATATATACTCACCTTATTTCTCTAATCCAGACCCTAGCTAAAGAGTGAGTTATTTTGTACCTCCATGCTTTCTAAAAACCCTACTTCTCTCTGCTAATCTGATAAACAACACCTTTGCACATTTTTCTAAGTCTAAAAAAACATTTTTCTAGCAAAAAAATTAAGGGAGAAACTTGTTTTTCAAAATGGTTTTCTAATTCTCTTTAAAATAATCTTATTCTTGAGTTGTGATTACCTAAACAATTGTGTTCTTCATTATCTTTTATTTGTCAACCTATTCTCTACGTTGTAGGTACTGAGGGGTCGGTTAAATAAGCTTCAAATTTGTGAATCTAAAATAAGGTGAGCATTCTTTCAATGGTTTATTCATTTGCTTAATAGAATCCATATCATTTTATTGTGATTCTTTTTATTCTTGTTCTTGACTTGTTTGATGTTTATGGTTCTTTAGATAATTTTTAATATGGCTATGAGTTAATTATAATCTATTCTTAGTGCTTTTATGGCTTTATTTAATTTTTATGATATATTAACATGTTCTTTGTTTTGATGCTAGTTTATTATTCACGTGTTTTATTTGGTTGTTTTTATATTTATTTGATGATGTTAATTTGACTATGATGTAGTTGTTTGTTTATTTTTATTGTTTCTTTTGTTCTTCTTTTTAATTAAAATTCACATGCTATATTTTTGGTTGATGTAATATGAAAATATGATTTTTTTTTTATACTTTGTATTAGGATGTGTACACATCATCAAGGATGCGTATGCAAGAGTTTCAACCCACATACATATGGTTGAGTATGTGTACGCACTCTAAACCCAGATTTGACAATTTTTTTTTTAATTTTTTTTTATGTGTTCTTTGATTCTGTTTAACCATAATTTAAGTTATTTAACTATGATTAATTGTTTTCCTTTTTATTTTAGTCCTTTTTGCCATGTTAGGTTTAATTTGTAATCTTTCCTGGCATGTATGATTTTGATTTTCTTTGCTCCTTTTTGATAATAATTTGTTTGATTGTGTTTTAATACGTTTCTTTTTATGCTGTGATGCAATCTTTTAACATGTTGTGTGTGTTATTTTAATTTAGTGCATGATGTATGTTTAGGTTAAGGATTAGGGCTTACTTAATAAATTTTTAATTAAATATGGCCTATCAATATAGAGGCCAGCCCACGAGCCCAGCTATCTTAGGTGTCTAACATCTTCCTAACCCTTATCCTAACTTTGGACCCAATATCTGGTGAATAAGATCTATGTAAACAATGGCCCAAAATGCCCAATTTGGTTCCTAGACCTATACTAGGTGGTGATTCCCAAATCTCCTCCTTCAATTCATTTGGCCAAGACGTATTTCCCTTAAGGCCATGAACCACGTGCGTAATTGTGGGCGCACTTGCAGGTTGCATAGCCCGCTTTCTGTTTCTTTGGGAGTCACCACCTTATTGATGTCGCGGAAGCCTGAAGAAAACATACACGATGCTTTCTTTAATAGAACAAAAACTAAATTGTTAGCCTAGTAAACCTTAAATCCACAAGGAGTCTTTTGAATTTACAAGGTGATAAATTGGAATCCATCAGGAAAAGATATTGACAAAACATCTTTACTTTATTAATAACTAGTCGCTAACCCGTGCGATGCACGGGAAAACTATTAGAACCTAAACTATTAGAACCACATAGTAGTAATATATAAATCTCTTAAAACCTAAACCTAAACCTAAACCTAAACCTAAACATAAGGACTAAATATATAAACAAACTAACCTTACAAAAGCTAAACTTTATAAGCTAAAATCTATACCGTGAGTTGTAGATCTTGAATGCTATACCATGCGTTTAGGGCTTCCTACATCTGGAGAGAGAGAGAGTTTGCAGAAACTAAAGAAAATCTCTCTATAGCTTAAGAAACACAATATACTAAAATCAAAGAGATAAAATTTTCAGAAGACAAAATATTATAGATAATTTAAAAGAATTTTTGTTTAATTCTTGAACACCGCAACTCCATAAAATTCATACTAATAATAATATTTTATGATAGCGCAGTTAGAATTTTGGTTTAATTCTTGAACACTGAATTGGAAATTGATTATATGGGTATTCAATGGTGAACAAAGTACTATGTATTAATTAATATATAAACAAAACTAACCATACAAAAGCTGAACTTTATAAGCTAAAATCTATACCGTGCATTGTAGATCTTGAATGCTTTAGGGCTTCCTACGTTTGGAGAGAGAGAGTTTGCAGAAACCGTGGCTTTATATTTCTTAAGTTGAGAGAGGGGTAAGGTTGCTAGGGTTTTGTAGATCTTGAATGCTTTAGGGCTTCCTACGTCTGGAGAAAGAGAGAGTTTGCAGAAAGCGTGGTTTTATATTTCTTAACTTGAGAGAGGGGTAAGGTTACTAGGGTTTTGAGGAGTTATAATCTTTTTTTTTTTTTTTAAATATTGTGCTGACGTGGAAAATTGTGGTGCCAGCAAAGGTTTCGGTTTTATATTTAAAAGAATTTTTGTTTAATTCTTGAACACCGCAACTCCATAAAATTCATACTAATAATAATATTTTATGATAGCGCAGTTAGAATTTTGGTTTAATTCTTGAACACTGAATTGGAAATTAATTATATGAGTATTCAATGGTGAACAAAGTACTATGTATTAATTAATATATAAACAAAACTAACCTTACAAAAGCTGAACTTTATAAGCTAAAATCTATACCGTGCATTGTAGATCTTGAATGCTTTAGGGCTTCCTACGTTTGGAGAGAGAGAGTTTGCAGAAACCGTGGCTTTATATTTCTTAACTTGAGAGAGGGGTAAGGTTGCTAGGGTTTTGTAGATCTTGAATGCTTTAGGGCTTCCTACGTCTGGAGAAAGAGAGAGTTTACAGAAACCGTGGTTTTATATTTCTTAACTTGAGAGAGGGGTAAGGTTGCTAGGGTTTTGAGGTGTTATAATTTTTTATTTTTTTTTATTTTTTAAATATTGTGCTGACGAGGAAAATTGTGGTGCCAGCAAAGGTTTCGGTTTTATATATATATATATATATATATATATAGATTAACTCTGAAAAACGTTTACAGACTTAGGAGCCTATTTAAGGGTTTCATAAAACTTGACAGACAATAAAATATATTCTAAAATAAGTCATAATTAATATCTAACCATAACAGTAACCAAATTTGACCTAAAAAGCATTAAAATCACCTAAAAACAAGGAAATAAATGCCCTAAACCTAAAATAATGAAAATTATATAAAAATAACAAAAATAAAAATTACATAAATTAATTTGAAGATTTTTTCCTACATCAGTCCTCTCTACTTGGAAAAAACTTGTCCTCGAGTTGATAGTTGAAATCTAAAATCTTCCGCTCCAAATAAACAAATACTTCTAATGCTTTAATAACATGGTCCGATACTGAAACTTGAATCCTTCATAAACTGTAGCATAAATTTCTTCCCATCTACCTTCAATTTATTTGCAACATCAATCACCAAAAGGTTGATAATAAAATTAAAATTTTCTACTTCAAGAAAATCAACATGTTGTGTAGTCATCTTCAACAAATCAACCGGAACCTAGGGATTGTGGGTGATGGACTCATCCTCATATTTAACCTCAATTGAATCTTCCACAATATTCTCAATAGTTGCATCTCTTGATTTATATCATTATCCACAATCAACTCAACCTTCTTTTCTTTGACCTCTTCATCAAATCTTTGACAAGTGGTATCTTCAATCTTCAATTCAATAACTTGTTGCAAGTCTTGATTGAGAGACCACACATCTTGGGTATCAAGTGGAATTGGGATGAAGATTGAAGGTCTTCTCAAGATTAATCTACTTCTTATTTTGAATTTCACTATATCAAAGTATGCTTTCCTATTCTTTGTTGTAGAATTCAAATTTGAATGTTATCTCTCATAAATGGAGTAGATCTTATGTTGCTCCTATTGTATTGGTTTGTATGTGATGCAAAACCATGTTTTTCAATAACTACAACTTTCTACCACTAGTGTTTCACCATCAATGGAGGCTGCGATCCAACCTCAACGATCACAATAAAAACATGCATCTAGTGCTTTACAACTTCTATGAGGGACGGATTGTTTGGAATGTAAGCATGTTGCTTTTGCTCCTTGATTTGTGAAAGTTTTTGCAATTAGTTTTTTTGTTGGTGTTTCTTTGAAATGTAATCATCTTGTTCTAGCTCTTGCTAGTGTTGCAAAAGAGAATGAGAAGACCATTTTTTTTGGCTTAAAGAATGTTCTTAACTTACTATTGCATTTTTCTAAAATAAATAAAGATAAAGAGGACTAATTACTAAGAAGTTAAGAAATTACTACCTTTCTTGTGGATTAGTTGGAAATTACTCCCTTTTTGGCCTATAAAAAGGAGAACTATCCATGGGGAATGGACATAAACAATCACCAATTCAACACCAACTGTTTAACATGTCAACTTTATTTTTAGAGAAAATTATACTTTGTCCACTTGTGGTTTGCCCAAAAAACACTTTGCCTATCTATGATTTAAAAATTAGCATTTTATCTACATGAGGTTAACTCCGGTCTCCTGTTACCCACCTTTGTTAAAAATAGAGGTAAATTTATATTTTATTATCCTTTTATGTCTTTCTCCTCTCAAAACATAAAAAACTAAAAAACCAAAGGAAAAGAAGATCTAAAAGTTAGGTTTTGTAAAAATTAAAACCTAACTTTTACATCTTGTTTTCATGTATTAACTTTTAGATCTAAAAGCAGTGCACTTTACCCACCTGAACTTTCTATTGAATCTTCTCTACTTCACAGAATAGGTTAAGGTTAAGATGGAAGTAAAGTGTTAAAATAGAAGATCTAAGACAGTAGCGCTGCATAGCTTCGGCAGTTGCTAAGGCAGCCATATTCTTTCCGCATTCACAGCTGTCTAAATATCACTAAAATGCAACAGCATGTATTCTCCATGCCTCTGGCTACCAAAGCAAGTATTCAGTAAAAAGAAACAATAAAGAAATGCGAATATGTGGATGTTGATCCCATATGCATCAACATATGGGCCTAAACAGCAACATATAGCGCATATGGATAGCTTTATTGAAGATGTAACTAAATGTATAATATTCCAACATAAGCAAGACGGTAAACTAGCTTAAAAACTCTAGGAAAATAAACAAAAATGGATAGCTTAGTCCAATTTTTGAATTTATTTAAATTAAAACAATTGCAATCGTTAGGCTGGACGTCATTAAAGCACCCAAAAAAAAAAAAAAAAAAAAACAGATAAATAATGTGATTGCTCCCATAATTTTGTAGGAAAGGGAGTCAACTATGCTCAAATTTTTATGAGTACAATCAGAAAGAACATAAAATCCCAGCACTCAAGTACACGAGAACAGAATCAAGCCTTATCTAGGGGACTCGACTAACTTGCATAGGAGTTGCAATAAACTAAGTAGCTCTTTAGATCAATATTGTACCTAACTATAGGTTAAATTTACCACTGAAATATGTGAACATAATAAAGTTTTGATAAAAATTTGATACATGAAAAGAAGATGTAAAAATTAGGTTTTAATTTTTATAAAACCTAACTTTTAGATCTTCTTTTTCCTTTATTATTTAGTTTTTTTATTTTTGAGAGAGAAACATAAAAGGGTAAAAAAAAAAATACAAATTTATTTCTGTTTTTAACAGAGGTGGATAATAGAAGAAAAACGGAGCTAATCACAAGTGAGTAAAATGCAAATTTTTAAATAACAGGTAGGCAAAGTGTTTTTCGAGCAAATCACAGGTGAGTAAAGTGTAATTTTTCCTTATTTCTATTATAGGAGTAGTGTAGTTCTTGTGGCCCATTTACATTTCCCTTGTTGCCATTTGCTTTAATGCAAGCAGTAGTTTCTATCAAGTTACGTTTTTCTTTTATCTCTTCTATCATGTTCTTCAATTAATGCAAGTAAATTTATTTAGTTTCTTAGTTGGATTCTATTTATATTAGTTTCATGATTATTATTGTGTTTTTTAAATTTCTAGTTGTATAAAAGTCATCTTAATTGAAATATGATTAAATCTACTCAATTCACTCTAGTTGTATCTATGCTCTGTTTGTTTTAATGGAAAACTTTATACAAATTAAGATAGTTTTCCATATTTTGACATCAAAAAATAGGTTAAAGGAAACCTAATTTTTGTTAACAAAAAACCTTATTAAAAATATGCCCTTTTTTTTTTTCTTGAGGTTGTTTTCAACTAAAATTTTTCGAAAAACAATCTCTCACTCATAACCACTAGAATTACTTTTTTTTTTTTTTTTTTTTTTTTTTTTTTTTTTTTTTATCTACGAACAACTCATAACAATGAAACTCAAAAAAAAAAAAAAAAAAAAAAAAAAAAAAAGAAGCTCATAACAACCTGCCACTAGGATTTATTGTGAAAATGTTGTGGGCATAATCTCTCTCTCTCTCTCTCTCTCTCTCACCAACATCCAGATTGTCGAGATAATATAATTAAGAAAAAAAATAAGAGTCCAAGCTAATCACCACCAGTCATGATCCAAGATAATGATAAAGATAAATAATGATAAGTAGTCTTTGAGTGATAATAATAAGATTTATATGTATAATCCTCATAGGAAAATTCTTAGATATTTTTGAAGTATAATGAAATAGTGTTTTCTCCTCTCACGTTCACGGTGAATTCCACATGAATTTAATAAGCGGATCTCACCATAAATGTGAAAGGAGAGCACCATTATCTGTGTTTCAAGAGTACCAAAAAATTACTCATTCTCATAACAAATGTAATTCATTGCATACTCTGTTGTGTAATTAGGATTCAATATAAATAGAGCTACAAACTCCTCAACATATTCGAGGAAGTCAAATATAAAATCAAGGGATGGTGGGCATAGTGACACTAATAAAATTAAACTAATCAATATTATTCATTTCACCCCACTAATGGACCATGGATCAAGGAAGGGCGGGCATAGAGACAATAATAAAACTATCAAGTGAGAGGGTTACCGATATGGTATAAATTTCTATATGACCAAAATAAAAATAACTATTACAAATTATTGTAGCATTGAAATGAAAAGCCCCCCCCCCCCCCCCCCAATTTTTAGTTGCAAAATCAAATTCATAGTTGGTTTTCAATTTATTGATTACATTAATTGATTTACACAGTATACATATTATATATGGTTTAAATTATACAAAAGATGTTAATAATTTTTTATGTATATCAAACACCGAAGAAAAAAAGAAAAAAGAAAAAGAAAAAAAAAAGGATTTTCCAGCTTATTTTCAATGTCGCTATCAAACACAAGAAAATGAAATAATTTTCCAAAAAATATTTTTTGAAAAATTATTCATTTTTGTTAACGTAGAAACAAACAAAGTGATTTCTCAAGTTAGAAAATATGTTGAGAAAAATATATTTTGACGTGGGATCCCTTATTCCATTTATAAAAAATATACAAGTAGAAGTAGTGTTCTGTATCACATTCTTCTATTAATACAAGTTTCTTTAGTTTCTCAATCGTTGATTGTAGTTACTATTTACATTATTACATTAATTGTATTATTGATTTATTGTCATCATATTTTTCAATTACTCCTTGCTTAAAATGTCCTCTTACTTGAGGCATTATTGAATCCACTCAATTCAATCGATTGAATCCGTTCCACGAGGGTGTTTTTTTTTTTTTTTTAAAGAAAAAAAAAAGCTTTTAGGTAAAATGAATGTATAATTTTAAAATTAAAAATAAAATAAATACCTTAATATTTTGCAGACACAAAGAGTATAAAAAGAGAATGAGATCAAAAATAGACCTTCCACAAACACCAAACAATTAGGGTTGGCAAAATCAACCAAAATCTATTTACCCACTTATAGACACCGCATTTTGTACCCCTTATGACTCGGGTCCCCGTTCTTCAATAATGCTGAAATTCTAAGACCCAAAGTTGGTTTAGGGCCCAATCAGATATTAAATTGACTTGAGAAATGTAAAAATTAAAAATGTAGCTTTTAATGAGCAAATAAATCTATTTTAGAAAAATATGGCCAAGGAAGCCCTTGGCATGCACACGCAGGAATTAACTTGCGCGCGTAGCCATGATGCATGTGCACGCAGGCCTAATCCTATGCACGCATGTAGGGTTTTAGAAACATAAAAAATGCATTAATAATGAGGTTTTGAATGAATCCCACATCATCTAGAAGTCGTTCCAAACCCCCATTTTCACAATATAAATAGCTATACATGGTACCTTTTCAAAACACACAAAAATCCTAAGAGAAAACACTAATATTCACTAGAAATAGTGAATCACCAAGGGAGTTTTTTCACGAAACATCCTCAAATCAATTTTCTTTTTATTAGGACCTTTTCTGGCCTTGATCTTTGAGTTTAAGATTACTAATTACATTTTTTATTGACTGTGAATAGGTTTGATTGAGGGGAACAGTAAAAAATAAAGTTTGGAAAGTTTTGTGTTTGAGGTATTAGTCTAAACTTTCTTTTTATTTTTATGATTTAATCTTTTCGTTTGATTTAGTTTTTTTTGTTATTATATGTTTTAATATGTTTATATAGTTTAGGTTTAGGTAGTTGTTATGTTTTATAGCATGTTATGATGCTAGATTTATCGTTTTAAAGCCTTACTCTATTTTCTGTGTTGCTAGGGTTTTTGGGATGGATTCCACGTGCGCATAATCCTGCTTGTGCATGCAGGCTTGTTCGTGTGTGCACATGATCCTGCCCAGAAACCCTAACCCTAGTTTTTCTAATTTTGCTTCTTTTTCACATGCAATGCTTCTGTTTTAGATCCTTTCTTTTATGTATATGGTTTTGAGCTTCTGTTTCACATGTTTGTTTTTGCTTGCTTTCCACATGCTTAAATTAGGGTTTATCTTTTGTTTCTTTGTTTTAATGCCATGAACATGCATTCACATGTTCATGTGTTAATGCCATGAATGTTGAGATGCAACAAGATAAGTAAGGTAAGTCATGCATTCACATGCACATGCATTTTGTTTGTAATCTTGTTTAGGGTTGATGAACATGAGGTGATATGATGAATAAGCATGTTGTGTTCTTAATGTTTTCCATGATCTCTTGATGATACCATGATTTGTTTATTACCCATGTTTCTGCCTTGAATATGATATGATGACATAATGGTAGATGCATATTAGGTTGATATGAGATGCCATGCTAGATGAATGTTAGGAGATGCCATGATAGATGTATGTTTGGAGATGGCATGATAGATGAATGTTAGGAGATGCCATGATAGATGTATGTTTGGGTATGCCATGATAGATGAATGATAAGGTCTTTTGGGGATGATTGATGCCATGCTATATGCTTAGATGTATGCTAGTGTGTGTGTGAGTGAGTTAGAATACAATATTGAGTATGCCTTTAATAAGGTTAAGACATAGGACACAATGAGAGGAAGTTAGCCATACTTAACACAATGGGTGCCTAATACAATGGGTGCCTAACATCTTCCCAAAACCATACCTAAACTCCGAACCCATATCTCTAGTAGTAAGATAAAAAATGTCATTCCTCGAGAGAACGCTATATATATGGTTCCTAGACCATTGCAAAAACTAGGTGACGACTCCCCATTGTGTCCACACCACCCACTCAAAAAGAACCCAAACCTACCTAATTGGGCTTTAACTATGGACCTTGTGAACTTAAATAATAATTGGGCTTTAACTAAAAACCCAATTAGACGTAAATAATCCAAAAATAATAAACCCAAAGTTCAACCTAGCCCCTCTGACCCTCTCTCAGCCTCTCGACTCTCTCTCCCTTAGTTTCTCTTCCTTTCTCTCTCTTCATGAATTTGGGGATTAGGGTTTTCAAATTTAGTGATTTTCCTTCATTTTCTTCTCATTTTCTAAGTTGCCAAACAAATATAATCCTCTCTCACTCACTTTTTAGGTTTTAGGGGTATTTCGGCCATTTTTAGGTTTTAGGAGTATTTTAATCATTTTTTAAGTTTCAAAGGTATCTTGGTCATTTTTACTTTTTTAGGTCTCGGGAGTATTTTGATTATTTTTCAAATTCCAGGGATATTTTGTCATTTTTAGGGGCATATTTTGGTTATTTTATGAGGTATTTTTGTAAATTTTTTAGCTTTTAGGAGTATTTTGGTCATTTTCTAGGTTTGGAGAGTATTTCGGTCATTTTTTGGGTTCTAAGGGGGTTTTTTTTTTTTTGTCATTTTATAGGTTGTAGGGGCATTTTGGTCATTTTATGGTTTTAGGGATATTCTGGCAATTTTTGAGGGGTTTAGGGGTATTTTGGTTATTTTAAAGTTTTAGACACATTTTAGTAATTTTGATTATTGTAATTGGGTGAGTTGGGTTATATCCATAGTAATTGGATTGTTGGGTTTGGGTTAGAAGTAATTAGTTAAATGGGTAATAATGAGTAAATGGATTTTATGTACCCAACCTAATTATACTCAACCCAAACCCATCCATTTGACACCCCTACAAACAATAGACCATAATTCTTACAAATTCCTCATCCAAAAATAGGTTGAACCTAGAACTCCTTCAAATGGTGTAAGATCATTAGACAATAATGTTAATATTTAGTCATTATCACATGACAAAAAACATAACTTTCACATTTTTGCAAACCCACATAAGACTCAGTTGACAAAAATGTCAACAATGCTAATCGGAAATCTATAAACCCTAATAAACAAACCATCCTAGACTACAAATCCTAATGTTGGAATTTTGGAAATTGATTTCACATTCTCATATAGATCGTTTTGTTAGGGTCATATTTTCTATGTGATCTAAGTTGAGTTTAATGTATTAAGAAGTATGTTGTTCAAACATATCAAGTGGTTTCATTAAAGACATGAAAATTGATCCAAGAAACAAGTGAAGAAAAGTTGTTTCATTAAGTCTAGACACAAGCTTGACAGATGTTGCTATCAAGGATTAATGGAGAAGCTCGACACAAGCTTGATCTATTGAGATCTACGATTTTAAAATTTCTAAATCTAAAATTTGGCCCATGATGACTTGTTTGATTAGGGTTTCTTTTCTCATAACCCTAATCATATATAAGGCTTATTTTAAAAGTCATTAAACACAAAAATAGAGACCTAAAACTCATATAATATGTGTGAAGTTATTGCGTTTATGCACCTTACAGTTTTGTAACCAAATGCTTCCTTTTATGAAGTGAAGAACTTTGTAGCCAATAACAATTAATCAAGTTGCTGAAGTTAGTCACATACTAGGATCCATGCAAAGGAGTTAATCACAAATTGAAAATTTGTGCAACAAAGGAAAGAAGACTACTGTATTAAGTTAAATCGGGTATTGAAGTGAAGGTTCAACTATAGGTTGGTATTTTGGGATAAACCAAGGTAGTGATAAAATTCCTTATACTTAGTAGATTCTTGGGAGTGGTGATCTTAAATTTACCCTGTGGGAGTTTTGCCTTGCGTGAGGTTTTCCCCTATTGTTAGGGCTGTCCAAGGACCTGCCGGAACCGACCCACCCGCTACCGTCGACCAAGCCCGATCTGCCGCCGACCGAACCGACTGCTCCGGCGGTCGGCGACGGATTTCATTCTCCAAAACCCGAGATCAATGGGTCGGAGATCGGATCTCCTCTTCTCAAATCCGAGAAATCCGATCCAACCGACCCATCATATTCCCTGTGAGTTTTGAGATTTTTTTGGGTAGATCCGGCGAGTTTTGAGTTTTCTTTGGGAATATTTAAGCTAGATCCAGTGAGATTTCGCTAGATCTAGCCAAGATCTTGCCGAAAATGGCCAAGATCTCGCTGGATGTGGCGAGATCTGGCCGGATTTCTACCGTTATTCAAAATTTCCTCGCCGGATTTTGTCGTTTTTTATATTTTCTTGGCCAGATTCTCGCTGTTTTCCAAATAATCAACCCCGACCGAGACCCGACCACTTTCCGACAAGAACCGTCCGATCCAATCGGATTTTCTGACTGGTCGGCGGCGGGTCTGAGAAATTGGAACCCGACTTGATCGAGTTGGTCGCGGGTTGGGCACAAACCCGACCCGAACCGACCCATGGTCACCCCTACCTATTGTCAACAAATTACCATGTCAATTTATTTTCCGTTGTATATTAGTTATTTGGTGATTTGTTGGTGCCATCACAATTTACATGTAATTTAACCAAATTAATCAATTTGAATAATTGAATTAATTAACCGAGGTCAATCTATCTTAACCCAACACATTTGATGTAGTATTTTCAAATAGATGGTAGCTATCTGCTTTGAACTAAAGTTGGCTAAAATCGATTTTCACTTGAAACTCGAATTCAAAAAATGCTACATAAAAGAATAACTTTGAGTAGAGGCTTTTCAGTTACAAAAACTAAATATTTGACCCCAAAAAATGCCAACTCTATCCAAATTCTCCAGGTGTTTGGGTACGTCATTTGTAGCTGGGATTTTTGCGTAGGGAGAGGGGTGTCTAACACAAGGATTTAAAATTTCAGTACAACAAATTTCGAAGGGATTTAAAGCTGGGATTTAGAGATCACAGTTAAATACTAGCATTGATATATCGTGTTGAATATACTAGAATAAATGCGGAAGTAGAAGCATAAAATAGAGAGCACAAGAAAACGAGGGTTATTGCCTGACGGCCTTTGTCCACGAAGGAAACCCTTAGGGATACATCTATAATATATGATAGTGTAGTACAAATCATGTGTTACAATAAACCATAACGTGAGCATATATAGTAGGCCAAACCCTAGACTAACCATATATTAACTATGATTAATAGACTTCTAGTACAAGAGACTTGGCTTGCACATATAGAAGAATTAGGCTTAAACCTATACTATTGAGCTAATATATCTCTAACAGTCACAAACCTGGGATTTAAATTCCATCAAAACAAGATGTAATTTTCCAAAACATGGGTTAAGTTACCATGAAGTAGCCATGTCCAATGGCCTCTAAACCCAAATTATTGTCATCTTCTTAGTTTGATACGTAACCCATTTCAGGGGATTTTCTTAGGTGTTCACATTAAGCACTAGAGAAGACCCATGAATCAATTCACTCTTTGGCTGGGGCAAGAATTGCTCCTTGGATCTCCACAATTGGACCAAAAATGTTGCACCCGATTCGATTACAGATCTAACTCAAGATTTAGGAGCGCACCGCACTCTATTTTGACTAACAAATCCCTAAAAATACCTAAAATCTAAGGAAATAAAATCCTATCTCCGAAAATTTCTAAAATCTATATATATCTAAAAGCTGAAGCATAGCGTTTATTATTGCTACGCTTCAGTTGAGCAACATTAACAACCACGTCATTATCATTTTTTGTTTCCAATTTTTTTAAATATATTTTTCAAAATATTTTCTCATTTAAGGTGACTTAAAAATTCAATTATTTAAAAATTAAAATATCTTTTAACCATTATTTTTATTATTAATTTTCCAAAACTCTCCCTCCCTTTAACCTCTTCATCTCCCCACTACTTTCTACCTTAATATCATTATTTTTGTACCCTTCTATCTTCCTTTATTTTGACTCTTCTTATTCTCAACATCTTACTATAAATTTGATATTTTCTTTTTTATTCTATACATAGTTTTCTCACACAAAAAAGGTTACTTCTCTCTCTCAATTTGTTTTTCATTTTTTGTTTGATTTTTTTTTTATTGCATCCATACTTTAGGTTGTTGAATTTTGTGTTAATTAGAATTCTATGTTAGGTTGATGTAATTTAGTTTTGTGTTTTAAGTTGCTATCCTTTTTATTCTCTTTGATTAAATATTATCCTACTGCATTATACGTATAGTATATAATAATATAATGTTATTATATTATATAGAATGACTTGGATAATTTGGTGTTTATTGCTATATATTTTAATTTTACTCTTTTTCTTCTCATCTTATTTTATTCAACATTTAAATTCAATCACATCCTACATACTCTTAAATTATGCAGCATAAATCAAGAAAATGGCTAGACACAAACATGCCTTCCTTTACCATACATTGGGGGAATCAAAATATTTGTGTGATAAAAGGTCATATAATTTATAATTTAGAATGTGTCTAGGCCTATAGATTGAGAAATTTATAGACTTAGAAGACTATTGAGAATGGACTTTTGAATCAGACTAAAAAAATATGGACTATTATATATCATTTAGATAAAAAAAAATTTATCATAGATACATTATTTTTTTTCCACAAATTTAAATCACACAAACTTAATAATTTTATATTATGTGTTAGCATCATCTCTACTTCTTCTTCTTCTTCTCAAAAATATTATGTATCATCTTTAAAGCATACCAACAATATTGATCTTATGGGAAAAGTTACATAAAACATAGAGAAAAAAAAAATGTTTTATATTACAATCTACTAAAAATGCTTTTTAAATATTTGAACCTTTCGATTTTTCATATCACTAATGTATTTTACAGCTACCACATGTGGTAACCTAAGTTTTAATATTCTTAAGTTGTTTCCGCAAAACCAAAAAAGAAGAAGAAGAAGAAGAAGAAAAAGAAGAAGAAGGTTCTCACAAAAGAGGAGTTCGCATAAAGTATTTTGCAAAATGAAATATTTGTTTTGTGAGGCCACCAAACTTGATAATTTGCAAATGATGGAACTACTCACAACAATATTTGCATAGTTATATAGTTCCATCTAAAGCAATTGAGCATACTTTTAGTTTTCAAAAAACACATATCTACCAGTAGTTAAACGTTTATCTTGGATAGTTTTAGCTTTTCATATAATTTTACTTTTACATATTCATCTATTTTAATTTAGATTTTTTTTCAAAAAAAAAAAAAACTTTAATTTAGATATTTATAAGTAAGCAATGAAATAATGATTCATGAATAATCAAAAAAAAAAAATCTACACATATTTATCTTCTGTGGTTGTAACTTTATATATAATTTTGCATTTATATATTCATCTACTTTAATTTAGATGTTTATAACTTAATAATGAAATCTATTAAAAAAAAAAAAGTCATTAAAACAATCATATTTCTACAATTCAAAAGGTCATAATTTCTTTTTTTTTTTAAAAAGGCCTTTTACATTTCTTTGGAATTTTTTTAAATCTTTTTAAAAAAGACTTTGATATATCATTAATGTAACCAATTCACACATTAAAAAATTTAAGGCTCACTATTACTTCCATTAAGATATTATGGATATCTTAATTGATTGAAACCAAACTAGAGAAATGTCTTTCATATTTCCTTGAAAAAAAAAAAAAAAAAAAAAAAAACCTTTGACATACCACTAACGTTATCGTAACTACATCTATAACTATGATATCTATTTCTTATTGATAACCATTGTGGGGATGAAAGGCCCAAGAGTAGGTATTTACATATGTATTGGGCCAAGGGCCCAATCCGAGGATATTAAATAATCCGAGAACGAATAAACACTGTCATAAGGATCCGTGTTACTAGGTAAAAAGGTAAGGCTCGATCATGATCGCCTAGGATGGGGTCCGAGGAGGAATGTCACCTCGGCTGATCTAAACCGAGGTCAATAGATGTGGTCTGCCATCACGAGCAACATTCCAAACCATTCCATGGATAAGGATAAGTATCAGGAAGGAAAAGTATAGAGGGAAGCTATGAAATATTTAAGGAAAAGCCGTTACCGCCGCATTGAATACTCTGCAACTAACTCTTTAGTTGCATTAATGAGGAAGTGATACCTGAACAGTAGTTTTCAACATTCCAGCTACTACCCAAAGACTTCAGGAAGGTGCTGATGGGACAGGAACTAACACCAACAATCTGATCTACACGTGAATGGTAGGGATGAAAGGGGGAGATAGTATAAAATAAAAGAGAGACCCTAAGAGAGAAGGATCGGAGAATTTAAGAAAAAACACTATAGCAATCAAAACTGTAACTGTAACCAACTTCAAGTAATATATATATGAACTGATTTCCTCATATTGTGTCGATGGCGAATTTCCTTAGATAAATTTAGCCTACTTTTACTTTATTGTCTTCTAGATCCATTTGAAATGTTATCCAACTCATTAGAACCTAGTTTTTCAATCCACTATCTATAAATTCATTGTATTGGGTTTTTTAGACGTAACTCCTTTTATCGTTTGGGCTTGGGATCCAAAGAGAGTCCTTAAAACCATAAAATTTACAAATAGTGAGGGAACCTACAAAGTAATAAAAAATAAATGAAGGAAGAAAAAAAGAAATGAAATCAAACGTCAATTAATAACCGTTATTTGGAAAATAAAAAAGTAGTCAAGAGGAGTAAGAAATAAAATAAAGATGACTATAAATAGGACATTGAAAACTTTATAATGCAATAAAATCAATCATTACATTCACTCAATTAAATAAATAATCAACAATTAAATATAATAATACAAAATTTAAACTTAAAACTAATCAAACTCTAATTAGGGAAATTATATTTCCTATCATAACTAAAAATGAAATGTTCTTCAGTAATTCAGAAATTATATTAAAAATAAAGTTCGAAAATGTTATAATCTCATTTTTTGACATTTCATTTAACCTTTTATATATATATATATATATATATATAATCATAATCTTCATACACCTTAAAAAAATCTAATATGTTATGCAAATCATCAGCCAATAAATATATGATAATGGTAAAAAAACGTTATAGACAAGATTATGAAAAACATGATGAAACCATTTTTTTTATAAAAAAAACTCTTTATAAAGTCCAGGAACTAAAATAGTATTTTACCTAAAAAATTATTATATGCAATACGCGAGCCTATGACTAGTTACAATAATATTCAAAAATTAACAACTGATCATAGAATTTAAATCCCCTTATTCTGTCCTACACCATCATGCTGACTCAAGCAATGAAGCTGGCACATTCACAAAGGTAACACTAATGATGAACAGTAAGAGATCAGTAATCGAATTCTAAAAAAAAAAAAATACTTCACCAATGCAAACCCCTCTTCACTGGATGAACAAAAGTAGCATATTGTGCAATTGAGTTTTTTTTTTTTTTTTTTTTTAGAAAGTTTTAACTTATGACGTCTATTTCTGATAATAGATCTTTATTATCAGACCAAGACACCAATCAGTTTTTAGTGTAGGCGGAAATTGAACTCCAAATCTTTTATATAATCATTAGAAATTTTACCAGTTGAGCTAATTGGAATCCACAGTATGCAATTGAGTTAGACTCCAATGATTGTAACTTAAATACTTGACAGATAACTGGTAGTCCAAGTCCAAGAGATGTTACATCCTGTCAAATTGCATTTCAGAATCAGTTAGAATTTTGCATGACTCCTCGTATAACTTCACCAATTCCTAATTCAAGGACATTTACCATATGGCCCCCTTTCTTTCTTATGCCTGGTTTAAAACAAAATAAAATAATAGAAATGAAGAATAAAGGTAAATGACATTCTTTCTCGGTCACAACATACAGTGCTTAATAATAATGTTTTCATTTTTCTTCATAACACTGACTAACTAAACAATATTGCACCGATTTTGTTGCAAGGGAAAGAGAATTATCTCTGTCCGTTACGAATGTTTACTTAAGATCGTTTTTTAAAGAATTCCACTAATGTTATTTGATGAGCATAGTTCATGAGAAATGGATGTAATACCAAAATTCATTTGGTGACCAGAAGTTAAAAAACAGGAGGAAAGATATATTCATGTTGCAGAGCTCCTTCCACTTAAAGGGATTAGTAAACTCTGATTCCTCTTAGAGGGATTATAATGCTCTCAAGAGAACCTCCTGCAAGTATATCTGGCCTCTTTCGCATTATTTGGAACTCCATTAATTCATCTTCTCTGGAAGTTGAGGACTTTGACTGAGATAGCAAACACCATGAAGAAGAGGAGACAAAAGCCAAAAAGAACTGCTACTGAAACTCCTACCATCCCAGGACCAAAGCCAAGAGAAGCTTCCAAATATTCTTTCACAGTGCCCTCAAATCCTGCTCCAACAATCTGGGTTTCCACATCACCAAGCTGAGAGGAGATAATACCTCGTAGTGTCCATGAAACTGGGCAGATGTAGTAGAACCAGATCCACCATGGAGGGATACTCTGAAGTAATAAAACCGTGAAACTGGTTTATGAAGAACCCAAAAATAAAACTTTGAACAGATATGCAAACTTGAGAAAGAATAGGGGCAGATGGGCTTGAGCCCAAAACCTCAAAAACAACAACTACGGATCATTTGCAAATAGCAATGTTTTCTATCATCTACTTTATTTTAGTGGCAGTGGAGTTCATCCCTTCCCTTTTTTCTGTTTTTACTACTGGTGGGATTTCATGGCTAGTGGGAATTACTTTTTATTTCACTCCAGTAGCTTTTTCGCTTGAAGGGACATTATACTATTGCAGTTTAGGACATGACTTAAACAGAAGGCTTACTCTTTTTACTAAAGAAATTTTATCTTATAACGTAATTTGTATTTAATTAATTTCATTAGTTACTGGAGTGTAACCACATATTCTTGTCAAGTGTTTTTTTTTTTTTGATACAAGATAGAATTCTACTCTAGCCTAATCTAAGTGTATATGTATGTGAAGCTCCCTCCTGGAGACTTGAACCCTGGCCCTTGCCCCCCACACTCCACAAGCACTTATACTTGTGGAGTGACCATCGCACCAAGCACTTATACTTGTCAAGTGTTAAATACACAGATTTTCTACATAAAAAATGAAGCTGAAAAGTTTGAAATTAAATTCTATAAGTATGTAGTGTAAAACCCAAGTTTTATATCTTACAATCTCAACATATCACATCATCTTATCACATATAAAAGAATAAGTACAATCATAGACAATTAATTCTAATATCTATCTAAAAATTCAACTAAATTGGGAGTTTATTAAGATGTTATTATGTGTAATAAGATGCATTGAGTTTTAAATAAAAAACTGATGTAGCAATTTCTTATTGAATGGTGTAAAACATAGGATTTACACTTCATCTTTACCAAATTCAGACTCTAAAAGTTTAGCATCTCAGTATATTATATTTTAATGCTATATAGAGTTCCAGCTATACATGGCCAATCTATATATTTTCAAAATTAAGATGAAGTGGAGTATTAGTATGTATGCTCATCTAAGTTGTTTAATTATGATTTCAGTTTGACTTAGGAATTTGATCTTGATTGGTTTTTGTTCCACTTGTGACCATTATTATTTTCAAGTAAATCTCCAGCAGTTTATTAATTTAATTGGCCCAATCCATGAATGAAGCAAGACTTTTTTGCAAGATGTAAAATATATTTACTTACAGGTTTAGGGATGAGAAAACCGGAAAGAAGGTTCCATATTGAGTAAAATGCAGAAGAAATGACAGCTGCTAGGTTTTGAGAAGGTGTAAGACCAATAGCCATCATGCCGTAAAAGGTAAAGTATGTGAACGTCAAGAACATGAACAGAAGAAAGAGGAAAAATTTCCCTGCAATACCAGAGAAACGTCCAGTTAAGTAACTGCATTGGCATAAACTTTATGCACCAACAAAATCAGAAAACAATATAATGAACCAGGTGCCATTTTATTTTAATGAAAACAAAGCCAATAAAATTCAGTGGTTATTACATAGAAATTTTATCTACATTTGTATAATATTCTATAAATGAAAGAAACGAGTTATTCTCATTTAGATGCAGAATCTCAGCAAGCATCTGGAGTTAAGAAAAGCCAAGAATAGCTCATCTTAAATATAAGTTTGAAAACCGGATCATTATTAATGATAGGCCATCTATATTGCCTAACAATAATCCATTTTGCTTTTGAAACCTTCAAATCAAAGGACTTGTTCTATATAAGAATCTCTTTAGATGCAACAGTGAAGATGGAATGCCCTTATATGCAAAATATTCAGGAATTTCACGAACTCATTCTTATATAAATCGCTTTAATCAACATTTAATAATGTCACATTGGCTAAAATAAATCAGAATACTCTCCCCCAAAATGCTCCACAGTAATGAACTAAAAGTAAAAGTAAAAATAGAACAGAAGAAAACAATGAAAGAATCTTACTGGCTGTCCTTTCAAAATTAATCATGAAATATGTGATGATGCCAAATATTATTGTCTGCACCACAATGTATGGAACCTCCACAAGACCCTGTTAATATTGCAATCAAGATATGTATCAGCAATCTCCACTTCAAAGAAGTATCATTTGCCAAATATTGCAAGTGTAATGAACCTTACTTGGGCTGCTGCATAAGCAATTGGAGAGTACATTCCAGCTGCTCTCTCGCGATAGAATACCGTCCTCTCAATTGAAACAACTGGTTGCACTGAGGATGCATTGTTAACTCCAAGAAACAAGCATGCAGAATAAAGAGCTCCCATAACCAATAACAATTCTTGAGTTGTACTCCTAAACAAAATTATATATGTTTAATGGTTTTAGTATATTTTTCACCACATTGCAACAATCAAAGAGAAATAGCCTAATCAAAATACAGGATTTTGTTAACACAAGACTTTGTCAAAAGAAGAGAAAAAAAAAACAATAGGCAGACAGTTTGAATTTTTTGAAAAAACAAAAAGTTGTTATTCACAATTGCAAATAAGGTATATATTCTATTTCAATGTTTTTGGTCACACAATAAGGTTTCATATTCAAATGCAAGACTGCTGTTACCAAAAATTCGGAAAATTTGCAGATTCCCACCTAACACTTTCCTTATTAAATTGTTAAAGATTACTCCAGAAATACAGAATTTAGCCTATGAAAATTATTCATGGTTTCTAAATTATAACTAACTATTTCTATCAAGGCTGGCTGATTAATATATATCCTCTTGAAGACAATACCCATTCACTTTAGCTAAATGTTAGCAAAGGGGTGGGGTGGGAGGAAAAAAAAAAAAAAAAAAAACCCTAACCAGGAACATAAAAATTTACCTTCTTAAACCTATGTTCCAGAATACTGTTCCAATTAACAATGCACTGATTGCAGTAAAAAATAACCTAATAGCATTGTATTGTGGACTTCTCCAGTATACAAGATTTTGTTTCCATAGGCAAGTCTTAAATTGGGAGACCGTGTCTTGTGAATATGTGGAAGGAAACTTCAACGGTTCTGAGCCAGTAGGTGCCACACTAAAATGCTTGATGGAAGCTTCCACGTCCCTAGAACAAGGATGTCAAAAAATCAGTTATGGATATAACATTAAATTGCAAGTAAGCAACAACAAAAGATTAAGATCACCTGTATTGCTCAGAATTTCTGTAAATATCTGCAAAGTCTTCACCAATTCTTTCTTCAGCAGTAGGTGTAGTCACCTCAAGCATCCAAGTTGCTGGATTGTAACCACTGTGAATTGGAGGGATTCCATTAATTCCCTGCGCATAAAATGGAAAAATGAGACAAAATTCGCATAAGCTATGGGTAAACAACACATTATTGTAATCTTATCAGCCTCATGGTTTATATTAAATCATGGAGTTCTAGAAAATCACCAAGTAATTAGACTAAAATTGGAAGGAGGAAATGTAGCAAAATATGGAGTATATTGAACATAAACTTTCCAATGTTAAACTCACAGCTTGGTTAACCAAAAAACTCAAAGAAAATAAGCTAATGACTTACTCATTTTGGTACTAAAAGGTTATACCTAATACAGAAGACTCTTGCTTCTATGGGGAAGAGGTTGTTGGTAAACAGCCTTACCCCCAGATTAAAAAAGGCTAATTCCCATACTCAAACTTGTGACACATCACTTGGATGGAGGGCACTTACCATCATGCCAAAATCTGACCTCATTTGTGTGATTTTCAAAGATGATGAATGAGCAAAGTATATAAATCCCACATAATGTTTATTAGATTTACTCTTGTTGCTTCTTTATTAACTTATTACTTCAGATTAACATAGGGGTATTCTTATAGTAATATCACTACATAGAAGTGGTCCTATTAATTTATACATACCTAAGTGGGGAGAGTCATTCATCCCCAAACCTCAAGGAGGGGACTGTTATTTTGTTCAAAGTTTGGGTAAGAAATCTTTTATAAAAAGGGAATATTTCATTAATAAAATATAACAGTTTGAGAGGGCATGGACTTCACTGTTTCATTTATACAAAGAGCTTTAATTGTCTCACACGCCCTTTATATGCTCTTAGTACACATCATGTGTTAATGTGGACATTCTTGAAAAATATGGAGACCTAGTATGAAAGTATGGACATCGTATATAGAGTGTACATTAGGGAGTGTGAAACAATAAATTTCCTTTATATAAACCTCAAGAGGGGGAGTATAATTTCGTAAAACCTTGAGGGAGGATGGTGGTGTAATTTACACCTTATTTTACTCTCTTCTTCTCTTCCTCACTCTTACCCTAATCTTTCTGATTTTATGACTCAACCTGGTATCAGAGTGTGCCAATCCAATCCTAGAATTGTGCTAACGTGAGCATCCATGCAATGATGTTAAACAATGATGTCTACACCGACTTGATTCCCAAATTCGGCGACCATATCATCTGAGTCACTGGTCTCAGTGTTTTGGGTGATTTTTCCCTATTTTTTTGAAATCATCTGATGTGAGTTGTAAATTGTTTTATATATATATATATATATATATATATTGAACATCAATTTTCCAATTTGGTTTCTGGAGCCATTCCAGTAGCTTTTGTTTTCTAGGCTTCTCTTTGTTGGAGCCAAATAGGCTTTATAAGGTGCTGGATGATTGTTGTTTGTTTTTTGTTGAGGTTTTGAGTGATTCAGCTATTGAGATCTTAAAATTTCGAATTTCTTTTGTTGCAATTTTGATTTTTTCAACGAGTAAGAATCTCCAACTTGGAAAGAAAGAAATTCAAATGGACTTAGCTTAAAAGAGATAAAACAGATATGCAGAAGTGACTATGCTACCACAGGATTTGACATTAATAATAAAATTATACCCTTCTGGAGAGATGTCAAGAGAAGACTGTCATTTAGACCTAAAGGTATCATCTTAGATTCCAAATAGTCATATTTCTAATTTACACAAGAGTGAACTGTATAAATTGAGAATTATTTGTTACCTGAAAATAGTCTATCATTATCTGTGAGTGCACACCAAGCTTCCCTCCATATATAACTCGGCCCCCTCGTTTCATAAGAAGTAGCTGTGCATTTAACCCAAAAGATTAGACACTTTCAAAGAAACTGGAAAACACATCAAATATAGTTCTCAAAGAAGTTGTCAATTGACTGCAAAACAATAGTTACCTCATCAAATGCTTCAAATATATCAATGCTTGGTTGATGGATAGTGCAGACCACAGTTCTCCCCGTATCAACAGTATTACGGACAGTTCTCATAACAATGGCTGCCGCTCGTGCATCCAGTCCAGATGTAGGTTCATCCATAAAAATAATGGAAGGATTCGCTACAAGTTCCACTGCTATGGTTAAACGTTTTCTCTGCTCTGTCGATAGGCCACTACTACCAGGCAAGCCAACCAAAGCATGTCTTATAGTATCAAGCTCTATTAATCTCATCACTTGTTCAACAAACTCCTGCAATGCATTGTGACATAATTAAATGGAAATATTCCAATAGGATACAAAATCTTATGCAGCAACTCACATGTTTTTTCTCTATGCTAACTTCCTTTGGGAGACGAAGAGAGGAAGAAAACCAGAGAGATTCCTCAACTGTCACTTGAGGAGAATGTATATCATTTTGCTCAACATATCCTGATATTCTAGCAAAAGTGCGCTGCTCTTTTGGGTAACCCGATATCTTAATATCCCCTTCTATGTATCCACCAGTTTTCCGACCAGCAAGCACATCCATCAAAGTGGTCTTTCCAGCTCCACTTGATCCGACCAGGGCAGTCAGAACACCAGGTGAGAATACACCACTAACATTGGACAAGAGTTGCAACTTCTTTTCCGGTATACCTTTCATTTTCATTTCCTGAGAACCTCAAAAAAAAATATATATACTTCTTTTAACATAGAAGAAAGTGAACTCCCAATATATTTGGTAGACCAATAAGTCAAGGAAATCAAAACCAAAAGAGAAAAAATACACCTTTGGTATATCAACAAAATAATTGACATTAAGGAAAGTCATTGTTAATGGTTGAAATGGAAGGATCATTCCCTTCTTTTTGCTGTCTTCTTCGGCAGATGGTGGATGAAATTCAAAACCCCCACCACCTACTGCATAAACAGGTAAATATATATAAGACATATTTATAAAATATGTCTACGCTACAATCCATTATGAGGAGAAAAATCCAATAAAAAGATGCTACAAATTTATAAATTGAATATTATTTATAGAAATTATAAAAACAACTGACCACCATTTAATGCCGAATTCTTTTCTGCTACATTAAGTGGCATCACTGTCTTGGCTTTCCTAAGGGCTGAAATGGCAGAAAGATATGAGAGATAGCATTTACTAGTGATAAAACACATTCATACTAAAAGGAAACAGAGAGAACATTTTTACTTGGATGGAATAGCTTTAGTTAGCAAAAGGAATAGACAAGAACATTAAAAAAAAAAATCTTTCAAACTTACGATTAAGGTAGGTCAAGGCCAAAGTCACTATGTTGCTGAAAAGCAATGCATAAGCTAATAGTACACCAACTCCAATCCAATACCAATAATCATCAGTAGGTATGCTATGCAAAATGAGAATGTTGTGTCCAACAGTATTGTTCCCAAATGCTGATCTCTGCAGTGAGACAGTTTCCAAAACCAGCAGACAACTTCAGAAGTCATCCACAACTTGAAATCTTCAATCAATATCTTTACTTTTCAGCCATGAATACGTGACATTATATGAAGCAGCAGAAAACTGGCAGAAGTGTGTCCCTAATCTCAAAGACCTTACCTCCATCCACCTTGTGGCAGTAAATTCATTGACAGAAATTGCACTTTGCCCGTAGGATAGAGGTGACACCCAAAATCCCCAAATCCACCATGGCTTAATCATTCCTGAATGAAGAACAACCTAATCACTGAAGATCACAAAAATTTCCTGTCATCAATTATTTTTTTATGAAACCTACCTTTTGGAATGATGAATCCGCCCAACAAGAATACAATTAACAGTGCAGCTGATCCAAAGGTATTGGCAAGAATCATATCTCGTGAGATAGAGGCCATCATACGGAAAAGACCCAATGCCATTTGGTGTATAGAAAAGAGTATAAGCATAAAACGGAAAAACCTGAAACATTTAATGGGAATAACTAGTACAGAAAAGACAATCAAAAAGAAAATCGTCTACTAAAGTAAAAAAGGAGATACCTTCCTGCACCAGGGGCAAAACCAACAGTGAAATATACAACACATGACCACACAACAGCTTCAATAATAGAGTAGGGTACACGCAGAATCCAGCTTGAGATAGACCATGCCCATGCAGGATGAAAGAAATTATCTCTTTGCTTGTAGAAGACTGGGAGCCGTGTTATCATAAGAGGTAGCTCAGAGAATCCATTAAACATCATATGCACCAGCCCATAAAAGAGGCAAGAAAGATAAAGGTTGCCATTTTGCTCATCTGTGGGGTGTATTCTTGTTCTTAAGAACATTGTGCACGTAATGAATCCAACAAAGGCAACCTTTAACATATGTAACAGATAATATGAGATAGGGGAAAAAAAGGAAACTGATTTACAGCTACAAGATTTCACAAAGAAAACTGAAATTGCAACCGACAAGATTCACACTACTCTAAAAGTTAACAGTATATTCATCAAATGATTTACAGCTAATGGATAATAAACATTTAGATGTTTCAGAAGAAAGACATGTGAATTATTCCCATTTATTGGACCATTTGTACACAATTAATGAAACATTTAAATAAAGAAGTGATAAGGTGAATCATACCTGGCATGTCCTAAATATATACAGAAAACGATGTCTGCTGATTAACAGCAGTTCTCGTTCAAAGCAAGCTTTAAAAATCTCAATTTTTGATACAGCATATTTAGTTTTGGACAAAGCCGAAGAATCACTCTTAGATTTATCATATGGAACAGAAATTGAGGACTGCAGTGACCTTCCAAATCTGGAATTTTTAAAGGCCTCTGCAATTTCTGGAACAGAAATGAAAACGTATGGTTTTGAAGAATTGGCCCAGTACTGAGCTTGGTCGTTTCTAGAGGTCACCTGGCAATGAAACATGTTAGACAATCATTTAGGAAACATCAAAAAATTTGATTGTCCTTAAGAATATACCTCTTGAAGAAAATCAGCTACCCCCTTACGTGGTGGTAGTTGAAAACCTAATGACTCAAAGAATTCTAACACTTCTGCTCGAGGGCCTTGATAGACAACATATCCTTCTGATAATAGAACCAGATCATCAAACAGTTCAAATGTCTCAGGTGCAGGCTGAAGAAGAGCCATTAGTACAGTAGCCTCCATTTGATGGACAAAATTCCGAATGCATTTAACAATTTGGTATGTGGTAGAGCTATCGAGTCCAGTAGATATTTCATCCATAAATACAGTCTTTCTTGGCCCAACAATCATTTCTCCTGTATAAGAACAAGACCAACCACATTATTTAACATTTCAATTCTCATAATTCAAACTTATGCACATCACTTAACAAAGCCTTCAGTTTTACAAATTTCTTTTTGATAAACAAGAACTTAAAAAATTAGATTAGCAATGAAAAATTTTCTGAAGATTTAACATAACATTGAATGACTTGTTTGCACTTAATGGATATTATACTTCATTCTCACAACTTTGAAGACAGAATTTTGAGTCCCACACCTTTTAAAGATTGGAAGCTTCCAGTGAAAGTGATCTTAAGAACAGAGGTATGTTCTGTTACTACCAGAGAGAGAGAGAGAGAGAGAGAGAACCTGTGGTAACTCTTTTTCTTTGGCCGCCTGAGATGCCTCGGAGCATATCATTACCAACCACTGTCTCCGAACATACATCAAGACCAAGCACTTTCAGGATGTAATCTGTTGAAACACTGTGCTTTTTACCGCCAACTGATGATGCCTGTGCAGTTAAAACAGTAAATCAGGATAAAGCTAAACACGTGCACAATTTATCAATAAACAATAAGAAAATTGTGCTCATGCAGAAGCATGGTATGTAGCAGGTTTAAGATAACAACCTTCATAAATGCATCAATCTCAGGACTTGGCCGTATGTTCCTTTCCTTCTCTAAACGGGCCAGATCTTTCATATAACCTATAAGTAATCTCAAAATATATTATAACTTAGGTATTCAGTGGATAACATATGGTTGAATCATGAATTACACAGGGATTTTTTTTAAAAATTAATTTTACACCGATTGCAAATAATAAATTAAACCGAACAAACCTGCAAACCCTTCACTTGCACCTTGACATCTGGCAGCAAAATCCAAGGTTTCTCGTACAGTAAGCTCTGCAATATGATTATCTGTTTGGCTGATGTATGCAGAAGTTCTTTGAACGTAAAAGTCATCCAGCTTATGGCCATTATATGTAATGCTACCACTTTTCTGAAAACAAAATATCACTTTAGTATAGAAAGGTCCGGTTACTAGCATCCAACGGATATTTTAATTAAAGAAGACTATCCTTAATGCCTTCACAAGAATTTTTATACACACAGATGATAAGACTGTAAACTAATAAAACTTATCTTGAATTCAAAATTAATTAAAATTAAAAAAGAAAAAGAAAAGAAAATTCCATCACAATTTATTAGAGAAGAGATTTTTTTTAATGTTCTTGAATAAAATTTCATACCTAGGGCACAAGGCTCTTGCTTATGTGACGTTTGGGAGAGATGATTGATAGACAGTGGTACTCCCTTTTTATGGAGTATCTGATTCTGCTAATGATATTGGATAATTTAATTAATTGTTCAAATTCTGCCAATTTCTTGGACTCGCTAACACAGGCTAAATAACTGAAATGACCAATTTATCCGTTTGAAGCCACAGGGCTTTTTACTTTTTTAGTAATAAAATGGTTCTTGATGCAAAATCACTACAGCAGAAAAGCGCCTACAACATCAAAAGCAGAGGAGATCAGATCCCACTGTGGTTTGGTTAATGTTGTTTAAGGTCCATCTCCACCTCCCTCCACAACCCCCCCACCCCCCCGTTTTCCCACACGAATAAAAGACGGCTAAAGAAGGCAAGTAAATTTAATTCATGCATCAATGCATAATAATTTTAAGAAAATATAGACCAACAAAAGATTGAACCAAAGATAACCAAAAGTGAACCAAATAATTTAAGATCGTAAAATTGGGAATGAAATTTTGACCCTTAAAAGAGTACAAAATTGTCATTCTATTTTGCCTGGAAAAAATGTAACTTTTCCGATCTTCATTTTTCACAACTTGAGACTTTGAATTACTTTACTTGCAACTACTAGTAAATGTTTTACAAAAATGATTAAGATTACTTTACTAGCGCTACAAGTAGGCCTTGGTACATTGAATTTAGACTTGTTTCAACAGGCTCAAGCCTTGATATCTATAACATCTACCTTTACTCAAGGTGTAATGCTTGTAAGACAACGCCTTGATATCTTTAGGGAACTTTTTAGTGATGTGGCCATGAAAGATTTATTTGTTAATACTTTGCAAATTTGTCTATTTAAGAATTATTTTATAATGTCCACGTGTGAAATTTAATTGACATAAAATTTATGTGGTTTTAAACATCTAGGGATGAGTATTTTAGGGTTAAAGTTGTTTTATTTTATTTTATTAGTAATAGTCAATTTATAGTCACGGTCAAATTTGTAATCTCTCACTCTAGCAATTAAGGGTATTTTTCGTAGTTTAATGGACTCTAGAATTTTCTAGGACATCCTAAAAATGTTAGGTTTTATTTTCTTTAAATCTAAGTTAGTATTTTATTAGATTTTTAGTTTACTAGTTCGTGTGCCTTCTATTTTTTGAGTAAAAATTAATAATTTGCGTTTAATATACTTTTTTCAATCACAAAAAAATAAAAAATAAAAAATAAATAAGTGGGGTGAGTTTTGTAGATTGGAGGAGTTTTAAAACTAACAAAAAAATGATCCTATTTTGTAGAGAATTATAGAGTAGAAGTAGAAATTTAAATTAACGTAAAAGTAAGTTTATTAGAAGCAGGAAGACATTTCAATGTAAAAGTAAGAATTTATTATTTTTATCAATTTAGTATTTTAATCTCAATTTTAAGTTTTAGGTAGGGGTATTTTTGAAAATAATAAAAGCAATAACTAACTTTTTTTAACAATTTATTATTTTAACCCAATTTTTAAGTTGTTGGTTAATTAATTTAGATATATTTTTGACAAAAAAAAAAATCAATAACTAACTTTCTGAATCCTTTTAACATATATATATAGATATATATAAAAGAGACCAACGTATACAAAGGAGAAGTTGGTTAATAACATTATTGTGTTTTAAGCATACAGGCAGCCGTTGCATGTTGTTTTCGCTCTTTTTATTCTCTTTCTTGTGATACTATTCATTGGTACTGTTCATATCACTCCTGAACAACATAAAATTTTCTTCTTTTTCCTCCATTACAACCCCAAATTAAGCCCTTTCTATTATCCATCAAAACCCTAAACCCCTAATACTTTTTCTTCTACTAAATAGCCCTCTAATAACTCATCACACCACCTTTAATTCCTAATATAATCCTATTTCCACAAATCCTTCTAACCCCCCGTCACAACCACACGTAGACAAATCCCCCACTTTGTCCTATGTTGATGTGGATTGGTACAAGTGCCAAAAATTCTTTGTTGAAATCTTCTTTGGTGAACCACTCAACAAATTTTTTTGTCCAAGATAAAAGTGATTAATACAAAATTAGAATCCCAGGTTCAGGCGTTTTCTCAAGACTTCAAGTTGTGCGAAAAGGTGAATTCATCTTAAGCAAAACTAGAAGACTTATGCGCTATGAAAGAAATTTTGCATAGGTGGAAGTTTCTATTTGGCAAAATGTCCTAACAGAATAATGGTTTATCAAGAGCCTAGTTTATCCCCATCCTCTTGGGCAAAAATTTCTCATATTACTCCTTTAAGATTTGATGGCTGCAGCTCTGACAATTGGCTGCCGTAGCAGCCTCAGTTGCATATTGGTTCAGTACCTCAAAAGTGTGGCGTTAAAGAAAAACTCAACTCTATGATTCACCATAAGTCCAACTTCAAGAATGGCCAAAAAATGTCTTACAAGGACAATGGAGATCACAAAAGAACAAGATGCGCATAAGGTTGTTCATGGAAAAGTCAAGCCCAACGAAAGTATTGATGTTACTACTATGGATCAATTCAAGAAGGATTTCAAATTTCAAGTTGAAAATTCCTACTATAATTGATTTTATAAAATTCTAAAAGAATTTAATGATATGGTAGAAAAGAAAATCGTGTTATCCTTTAATGCTTTTGAATGTGATTAAAGCGTTTAGTGCAAGTTTCGAGTTTGAAAGTTCTTATATTTCAAATTTTCAATGCTTTAAAACTCAAGGTCAAGGTTTTTCTTTTAACTAGCAGAGAATGATGTAGCCATAGAAGATTGATTTGTTATACTTTGTGAATTCGCCTATTCAAGAGTTATTTTATGGGTCCATGTGTGAAGTCCAATTAAAGTAAAATTCATGTGGTTTTAAAGGTCTAGGTATGAGTCTTTTAATGTTATAACAGTTTTTTTTTTTTTTTTTTTCCTGGGCTTTTATTTTACCTGTTTTGGTCACTTTTGTAGTCGGAAGAAAATATGCAATTTCAATTATTCTTGCAAATAAAGATTTTTTTTATAATTTAATTGATCTATAATTTTCTAGGACACCCTAAGTATTTTAGATTTTATTTTCTTTGGGTCCAAATTTGGATTTTATTAGGTTTTTAGTTATTAGTCAAACTAGGAATTCTAATACTACTAGGACAAAACTCAATGTATTTAAAGGAGAAGTATTTGATTAAATAAATACTATTGTGTGTTATTTTCTCCCTTTCTCTTCTTCTTCTTGTCTTGTTCAAATGTGTTGTTTATATAGCCCTTGAACACCATAAAAACCTCTCTTTTTTTCTTTTTCCTTATAATCCCAAATTAAGCCTTTTCTTTTACCTATCTAAACCCTAAAACATCACATACTTTCTTCTACCAAATCGTCATCAAATAACTTATCAAACTACCTTTTAATTCCTAATACAACTCCATACCCTATTCTTCAACAATTCAAAATCTTATTTCCACATATCCTTCTGACCAACCCACCACAACCACAAAAGAAAAATTCCCACATTTTTCTAAAATCCTGTTTCCAAAATCGAGCTAGTCTTCCATAATCCACCTTGAGTTTGAAAAAGGCTATTAGAGTAATTAGACTATAGGCTTATCAAGGCCAAGCCCACTATATGTTTTCTTGATCTGCACTCTGTTGCTACCCAAAATTTTAAAGGGGATCTAAGCCCAAAGTAAATGACCCTAAATAGGCACATGGGCAAACAAAGAAACCCATGATTGGGTGCAAAAGTCCACTAATGGGTATTAAGGACTATGAAAGGTGCGAAAGGCCAAAAATACAAAAGCCCACTAATGGCCAAGAAGGCCCACAATGGGTATAAAAGAGCCCACGCATAAAATTGATCAAACTTGAAAAGAGCCCAAGTAGGAAAAGACAAAAGGAAGAAAGGATTATGGGGTTTCGTTCTATGTAAGCAAACATCAAAGTGAGCTTTAGAACAGATAACGACCTATATCATAAGAACCCAAATTTCAAAAGGAGATCAAAGGGGATATTGTTCAACGGAAAAAGGAGCTCTAAGATTGGAGTGTAAAAACCCCCCAAGCAAAAAATCAGCATTATCCCAATTGCTATTGCTATTTATTTTTAGCAACTATGAACAATTAGGTGTCATATATATAATAGCTGGTTGCCATATATAATATACCCATTATCCAACCATACTGAGTAGAGAAAAAAGCCTACTGGTATAAGATAGGGTATTTGGAAGGTCACAGTCATTCTAAGTCCCAAATCCCACAATATTAGAGGATTTATGTTTAAAAGATAAGATTGTGGAAGTTGAGGCCCAAGACTTTGTGACCCATCTCTCGTGGACAACTTGCAATGGTTATGTGGCAAAATAACAACTAACGTGTTGTTGAGTATTGTTTTATATCTTGCTAGTTGTTTTGGATTTGTTGTTTGTGCAGAAGTTGTTTCAGTAGTATTAGAGATATATTAGCCCAATAGTATAGGTTCAAACCCAATCTTACTTTGTGTGTAAACCATGTCTTATACTTGTGCTACAAATTTATTAATCATAATTAGTATATGATTATTCCAAAGTTAAGCCTACTATATATACCTAGTTTGGATTCATTGTAATACAGAATATGTACTACACTCATATATTAAAAATTTATTATTACGTGGTATACTTGTGTTACTATTTTATACTTTTACTTTTGCATCTATTTTGTGGAATGAATATATTCTGAGGTAAAATCAAACCCCTCCTCCCATAATTAATTTGTACTTTAAAAAGCCCAAGTTCTACCAATAGAATTTGGACCTGACCAATTGCCCAAAAAAAAAAAACACCTTCATCACACTGTAGTTCCTTTAGTTTCATAAAACTGTCATTGTTTGTATTATGATCCTACTATTTATGTGTCTATATTAACATGCATCTCTTGTAAAGTTTTAAACACAGTTTAATATACAATGCAATTATTTTTTAAGTGGTTATAGAATAATAATCTCTATAAGCGTGACGTATTCGTGGATATCCGATATTGTTAAACCAAGTGGGCAAGTACTAACCTTTAAGTTGCTATCAAGTTTCCCCGCAAGAGCCAAAAGCAAGGTGGATTTGCCACAACCTGGAGGTCCTAAAAGCAAAGTCATCCTACAATGTGGGATGAATCAGTTTGTTTGGTCAGTTTAAACAAAACACATGAAAGAAATGAATTCTTAAAAAAGGTATCGAGATGTGTCCAACAGAACGTGCCACTCATTTAAAAAGTACTCTAATATCTACCAACTTTTCCTTTTTGGTCTAAATATCACAGGCTTTTAGAAACAATAAAAAAAGAAAATAGAGATAGCTCAAAATTATTATACTTCTAACATTATCCGTATTAACTGTTCCTATATAATAGTTTGAGTTTAAACTATAAGATTTCTTTTCTTCTCCATTGGAAATCTACTGATATGACACTAGTGATCAACAAAATCTGTTTCGGATTAACATGGGTGAAACATTTAAAAGTGCTTTTATCATTTATAACACATGAGAACCACTGGCGGCTTCACGTTCAATTCATGACCACCTGACCTGGAAAAAAAATATATATTATATATAAATTTTAAAAATTTATGATTTTTTTAACCCTTAAAAAATATTTGTGACCACTTTTAAATTTTTTAAGGCCCAATATAATTAAATTTTGGACAAAATTTGATAACAAACTTAATTAGTTGTAAACTAAGACTATAACTCTACTCAATAATTTTATTATTATCATGCATGAATATTGACAAATCCACAAATAAATTACATTTTCTTTTTATATCCTTCATACTTGCAAAATTTTAAGAAGATTAAAAATTAATAGCTATGTAATCAATCAAATCTTTAAATTTCGAGTTTTGTAGTCTAAAATTATACATAAAATTAAATTTATGGATCAAAAGTAAATAACTGACGATTGACATGAAATTTGACATGCATTTTAAAAACATAAAGAACATGCAAGTCAATAATTAGATTTTCAAAATATGCGGCCATGTTAATTTATTTAATGAGAGTTGTAGCCTTATGGTACAATTAAGTTTGTATCCAAACTTTGTCCTTAAACTTTGTCCCCCTTAACAATATATTAGGTCCTTACAAACAAAATGAAAAATCCCAAGAAAATTTTTATCTAACTAAAATTTTGATAGATGTGTAACTTGCAACATTGGTAATGAGACTATTATGCAAAAATTTCAAAATAAAAAAAAAAAAATTTTGTAGAAAGAAATTGTAAGATTTTATGTATTTGTGTGTGTGCATGTGTTTTTTTTTTTTTTTTTTTTTTCAGTTTATGAAGTTTTCTTTTAATTAAATTTTGTGTAAGTTTCTTAATGACCACACTGAAAAATATTCTTGGAACAGCCACTGATGAGAACAAATCATTTTTTATACCAGATTCAATCTTATTTCTTTGTTTAATTTTATATATTTAGGTTCATTACAGATTATTGAGATTATAGTCCACAGCCTATACATTTGCATCTACCCTTTTATTTATATATATTAATTAATTAATTAAAACATTTCAAGAGCATTAACAACTATCAAATTATAAAATAATTGCTCGTGTAGCTCAATTGACACCATCTATGAATTTAATTGCTTGTGTTTATATATATAAACATTAAGAGCATCACCAGTGGGAATGCCAAATGGGAAATGTAAGGATTATTTAGCATTAGGAGCCACAAATCACCCAGCATTTGGACTTGTAAACGTTCGGAATTGTAAAATTTTTTACAATTGTGCTACAGTAACATCTTATTAATAAGATGCTACTGTAGCACAATTCTATTTCTAAAAATGATTTTTTAATTGTCTCTCTCATCCTTTTTATCCGACCAACTTTCTCTCTCCTCTCTCTCTCATTATTTCTTTTCTTTTCTCTATCTTCCTTCTCTCTCTCATTCTGCTCTCCTCTCTTCAGACGCAAAACCCCATAGCCACCACAGTGACTACACCATGGCCTGACCCACTGTCACCGGCCATGGCAAGCCACCACCCACTCATTATTTCTCTTCTCTCTCTCGTTGCAGATCAGTGTGGTGGCGTGGAGATCGGCGTTTGGGGTTTGGCGCAGAGATCGGTGTTTGGGTGTGGGGTGGAGATCGGCGTTGGGAGTGGTGATCGGCGTTGGGCATAGGATGTGGAGATCGCCGTTGAGCATGGAGATCGGCGTTGGGCGTAGGATGTGGAGATCGCCATTGGGCATGGGTTTCCGACGTTTGGATCTGATTTGGGTGGCGACGGTGGCATGGGTTTGGGCGACGGTGGCGACGGTCGGATTTGGATTTGGGCATGGGTTTCTGGCGTTTGGGTTGGATTTGGGCATAGGTTTCCGACGTTTGGTTAAGTTTCTGTTGATTTGGGTGATTTTTTGTTATGATTTGCTTCTTGTGATTTTGCTGGGTATGGGTTTGCTAGAGGTTGAGGGAGACAAAGAGGCCGGTGCTAGAGGTTGAGGGAGAAAGAGAGGAAAAGAAAGAGAAAAAGTGAAATAGAAAAAAAAAAAAAAAAGATTAAAAAAGAATATTTAAATAAAATGGGAAAAAAATAGAGTTTTGGGATGTTGGGGGTGTTGTAAAATGGTATGGTATAATTAATAAAGTAACTTTTTGGGATGATAAAATGAGATAAGATAGCATTTCCGGCTGTGGATGCTCTAACACTAGCAATTATAAAATGCAGGAACAAATATTACTTGTAAACCAAATTATGGTACAAAATGTTGTTAATGTTCAGTAATAAATTAGTCTCCACTGCAAGTACCAAAATGATATCTTCTAGAAGAGGAAAATAGAGTTTTTTTTTTTTTTTCGTATACTTCATATTTAGCAATTTGTGCACAGGAAGAACCTTCATTGTAGTAATAATTACCTTCCCGGTGTTACTTCGCCACTGATATTGTTCAAGATTGTTAAAGACTCTCTCTCCGGTCGAAATGTCCTTAACCTGGTTAGGATACGCTGCATTCAAAAAAGACAATCAATTATTAATCTGAAGCCAAAAGACTAAATGCATAAAAATATGGAAAATAATAATAATAATACAGTATTAATTAAGAATGATAATCTTAATCAACCTCAATCACGTCACGAGAAGAGTTAATCAGAGTAGGCAAAGCTCTTGAACCGGTTTGAACATTAGCCACAACTTTCAAGTTCTCGTATCTCACTTCGATCTTCGGCAACACCAATCCAACTCTTTTGATATGATGAAAAAAAAAATACAGAATTAATATAATCGTTGAAAAGAAAACACGAACTAACTAATTAACGAAGTTCAGATTCAGCTTCTAAGATTTTCTTGGATCCAGATTTCTGCTCTTGAAAATCTCAAATCTCACATGCAATTCCAAAACGTTTCTGTACTATTGAGTGTTTTGTGTTTAGTACAGTGCATCGAAGCTAATGCTTTGCTGACTTGTACTTGATATCTTCTTAATCTTAATGGAATTACTTACTTATCAAAAAAGAAACGAAAGCACATAGAGAGATTTTGTTCGTACCTATCGAGGCGTTCTTTAATGGCGGAAAGCAACTGATAGTTATCTTGTTCGTTTGTGGCGAGGGCATTTTTCACAACGAGTTCACGTTTAGAGCGAGTGAGTTTCCTTACATCGATCGTTTCATCTCCGCCAGAGTTCGACGGTGTCCGCTTCAACAACGCCGTGTTCTTCCGCTTCATCGACGGCAATCTCTCGAGTGCCGCCCACCGTAGCTCCTCCTCATCCTCCTCCACCGACTCTGCGTTCGAAGGTCGTTTCATTAGCACCTCGTTCGTTCCTTCAATCTCAAGCTCGAAGTACTCGCTCCCATTCGATGCCGCCATGGCTTTCGTCTCTCTTAATAGTTAATATCTCTCTCTTTGAGAGAGCATTTTGAATTTTGAATCAGATACGGAATGTGATCGGATTTGTTTTGATTTCGATTGGTTAAATCCCGCGAACTTTTAAGCAAAACCAATACCGAAATTGCCCTTATCTATTTCATTCTCTATTTTCTCTTAAATTTTACTAGATTTTAAGTCAAAATGCAATTTAATAGCGATTTAATTTTTACGGTTGGAAACTTCGACATTTGGTAGTTATTACACTGTTAGAGGTTTTTGCTTAGCCCTACTCTTTCGCCTGAGTTGAATCTCGTGGGCAAAAACCAAATATTCTCCCTATAAAATATGAAAAAAATTTAAATCACAAATTTTTTTTCTTTTTTAAAACGCTCAAAAAATATTATTGAGACTTTTCTGAGGCGCTCGAAATTTTAATAAAAATTTTATTTAAATTAAATAATTGAAAATACAAATATATACTCTATCAGAAAATTTAATTATTTAAACCACTTGGTATAGAAAGTAATACGGAATAATGTGTAAATTTTATTGACAGTTGGTAGTTATTACACTGTTTTAGGGTTTTGTTCAGTCTTTTTTTTTTTTTTTTTTATAACGGTTTTGCTTAGTCCTATTCTTTCGTCTGAGTTGAATCTCGTGGGCAAAGCATATACTCCTCTCTATATAAAAATATATATATATTTTCAAAAATATTATAGAAACTATAGCGAACCACTCGAAAATTTAATATAGTTTCATTTAAATTAGATTATCGAAATGTAAACATATATTAAAAAAATTTAACTGGTTGGTATAAATAATAACACTTAGGTGCAGTTTGGATAGGCGTTTGCCCGTCTGCGTTTTTTTTTTTTTTTTTTTTTTTTTTTTTTCTCCCCAGCCGCAACTGTTGACCCGGTATGCTGTGAACAGTGCACTTGTGCACTGTTCATGGGTCCCACAAACTCCACTTTTTATCAACTTTTTTATTAAAAATGGGTCCCACAGTACTATTCACACGTTTAAAAATTATTTTGCTATAGTGTTTTCAGTTTTCAGTTTCAGCAAAATAAGTTCTATCCAAACAGACCCTTAATAGGTAAATTTTATTATATTAAAATAAAAAATTACGATTGATGATCAAAATAATTAAAATAGAATTTTAGTTGGAAAAGAATTTTAAATTTCTTAAAACTTAACTAATAGAGTTTTAGCTAAACTCAACTATAATTGGAGTAAAATTCTAAATTTCTTTGGCTCAAAAAATTAATTTCATAAAACTTAGCTAAAAGACTTTTACTTAAAAGAAAATATCCTAATTGATAAGAATATATCAATTCGTTGTAGAGAGAAGATAATCGCTTGGCATAACCACAACTTCAAGTCCAATTTATATTCTATATCTTATATTATCTATAAATGGATTCTCCTTTTTGGGTTGGACTTTTATGTAATTTAGAAATATCCTACACCATAGGTTTAACTTGGAAAAACTTGAGGACAACCTGATAAAAATATGAGAAATCTCAAATTCCACTTATAATGCCTACAAAATAGAACACTCTCCTACTAATCCATGTCTTCAAAACAAACTTATCCAAATTTTTTTTTTTTAAAGAAAATTATGACACTAGACTAAAATAAATAATAGCATATTGACATGTGATATGTATTTTAAGCTAAATGCATGGATTATAATAAAATGAGTTTTATTTGTCCTATTTTATGCTGTATGAAGAGATCTCATTCGAGTATGCAATGGTGAAGTCAAGAATTTATCTTTGGGTGGCCTAATAAAGAATGAGATAATTAATTTTTTATCAGTACTATATATACTCTGTATTATTTCTATATAGTGTAGAGTAGTCTAAATAGTACCCTTTTTTTTTTTTTTTTTTTTTTTTGAGAACGTCTAAATAGTACTATTATAAACACAATTCTCGATACTATTTTATAACTCAATAGTTTTTAACTTGCTCATAAACATAGATTTTCAAATTAAATTGTAACATTATTGAAAACTAACGACTAATATTTATCAGTTAACATCCAAATCTAAAAAGACTTCTAATGGGTTATGGTGGTTGTTGCATCGTCAACTTATCTAAGCACCATGCCAGTAAAAAACCATGTGTTTATTTGAATATCCAATTAATTTATCACCAATAAAATTGTAACCCATTTAAATTTAAAAACACAAACCGGTTAGAAGAGTAATTTACTATTTTTTAAAAAGTTTTAGGCTTTCAAACTTTTATCAACTCTCACTTACAAAAATATTCTAAAAATTAAAACACTATCTCTATCATACTTTTAAACATGATTTCACTAAACTCAAAATAAAAAAATAAAAAAATAAGAGCCTCAATACACACACAAATGCATATGATTAGTCTAGTGTATATATATATATATATATATATATATATATACATACATACAAGAGGAGATTTGGAGAGGAGGGCCGAAAGGATATATACTTGATTTTAAATAAAATTGGGAATACTCATACATGGCTCAATTATCCATTCTTCATGGATATGTATCTAATATTTTGATTTTTATCTTTAAAAAAACGTTTTTCTAATCTTCATTCACGTAAATTATAAAAATAAAAATCTGTATTCACATGAGTGAGTAAGTTCATCCCAAAAAAATTAGATAATTTTTTTAAAAAATAAAAATCTTTATTCACATGAGTATGTAGTAAGTTCATCCAAAAAAAAAAAAAATAGATAGGTTTTTTTTATTATTTATTTTTTAAACACATAGAGAAGAATCATAAGATAGCTAATTTACTTGGATTGGGACTATCGGGTAACAAAATACTACTCCTAATTGTTAGACAAGTGGTTAGACGTGTCCATCAAATACTAGTAATTATTAAGAACAGAGTTTGAGTCAAAGAACTTCTCGAAGCAAACTCCACTGTCTTCAACTTAGATCTCATGCTACTCTTTCACAAATCACAAGTACGTATTTCCATTTCTAAAAATTAAAAATAAAATAAAATAAAATTATAGAACTAAATCGTTACAAATTTTGAATATTTTTGCTACTTTTTAAAATTCGTGGTACTCGGCCTAATTTTTGGTTTTGTGAAGTGTTGTCCTTTACTCTTTTTTATTGGCAACTGATAAATATTTTTTAATGGCCCCATTGAGAAACATGTTTATTATATGTATTTTTTTTTATACGATGCGGTTGCAAAGCACATTGAATTAGAAGAAGCATTTAAAGTTGGGCTTGCATCGGCTGAGGTTAACTAGGATGGAAAAGAGATCAATCTGCATATTCCACAATATATGTCATCTGCACCTTGGTATTTCAATGCCAAGAGAACTGTAAGTAGATTTATTGTTTAGTCGGGCATCCATAACTTTCTTCTTTTTTTTCTTTTTTCTTTTTTTTTTTTTGTGGTTAATTAAAAGGTCTCATATGTTAGTTAGATTAAATAGAAATAAAAATAAGTCTATTATAAACATTCGATGTCTTATCTAAGGCGAGTAAGTTCCTCATCACATCATGTGGATGATCAAAAGTTACAAAATTAAAGTTTAAATATGCGCTAAGTTTTGCCAATGCATAACTTCTTCTTCCTCTTAATGAGTTCTAGCTTTTTATTACTTTTACATTTAGACTAATCAAAAATTTTATTTATTATTTTTTTAATACACGGTCTTTTTAATATAAATAACATGACAATCTATTTTTCTTAGTGGAGTGAAACTCGCTCAAGTTTGTCATCTCTCTCCTCCTCGCTCACTTTTAAGGACAATAGCTCAATTCTAATGTAAGTCTCTCTCTCCTTAAGTTAAATATGCTTTTATTTTCTTTTTTAATGCTTAATTAGAAACTTATATTTTTTTAATTATTTAATTAGGGTTTCGACTTAAGTTTGCTTTCAAATCATTTTTGGATTGTTTTGAATCATTGAATTTAAACAGCTGGATAACATTGTTGGCTAAAACTTGAATGAAAAAATAAAAAGCAAATAGATAATAAAATAAATAAATAAATGAAAAGAACTATGATATGCAATATTGGCCTCTACTAGCTAAGTCCATTTTTAAGTTGTAGTTAATAATTGGTTCCTCTGTCTTGAGTAATAAGTCTTAATGGTCTCTGATTGTTGATTAAAAACAAAGATTAAGAGGAATAAGGATAGGCTAAAAACATAGTTTATAAAGAGGTATTCATCATCCTCTAAAGTTTTAAACTACGTACTTTCAATATAATATAAAAAATTTAAAAATATATAAAAAAACACTACTTTCAATTTATTTTTTTTCTCATTACTATTGTTGATTTACAATACTTATTACATTGTAGCTCCGTTAAATACATAACTTAGATGTAAACACTTTATTACAGCCAACTACAAATGTCACACAATTAATATGTTAAATGAAATATAGTTTATTTTTGAAATAATAATTAAATGTTGTTCAATTAAAACATTTAATTATTATTTCAAAAATGAACTATATATTATATAAGTTTATAAACAAAACCCTGCAATACACGAGTATTCAACTAAATGATTTTTCTTTTTTTGGTGAATAGGATTTATTTATGTTGTTCATCTTTATGCTTTAACAATGTCACACGGTTATGTTTTCTTCTTCTTTTTCACTTCCATTTCTTTCTTTTAGCTTTTCATTTTATTTTCAACTTATTGTGTATGGGTTGCATCTTGTGTAGAATTATTTTTGTTTTTGCTTAAATTCTTTCTCCATTGCTGAATATTTAAATGGGTGCCTTGAATGTTTTTTTTATAGTAGCTACATTGGTAGGGAACATATAATTGAATGCAATTGCTACGTTTGGCATTATAGCTTGTCGTCATCATCTAGGTATCAGAAACAGCCATAGGCACTGAAGATCATAAGATCTCTTATTTATTTTGAGTTTTATCTATCTTTGTGTATCTGTGAAGAAGAAGATGAGTTTTCTCTTTCGTTTTTTTAGTCCTTAGTGAGAAACTTTGTTGCTATCTTTTGTTTTTGTGGAGGTTGATTTGGGTTTGATTTCTCCAAGGGGTATATTCTTCATGTTCAAGATCTATGTGAATGGAAAGAGACCAATGCCATTTTTTGATCTTGTTTCTCAAGAATTTTGTTTTGTCTTCTTCTTCTTCTTCTTCTTCTTTTGAGAGGAGAGAAATATAAAAGAATAGCAGAAATACACAAAAGGGGAGCAGAAATACACATTTGCCCCTATTTCTAACAAAAGTGAGTTACGGAAGATAAAAAGAGCTTACCTTAGGTGGGTAAAATGACACTTTTCAAATCATGCACCTTAGGTAGGTAAAGTGATATTTTTCAAATTATGAGTAAAATGACACTTTTCAAATCACGGGTATACAAAATGATTTTGAGCCAAACCATAAGTGAGCTTACTATAATTACCCCTAAAATAATTTTGTTAATTATGATAACATTTGTCTTTTATAGAAATCTGATTGGATTTTAACGTACGCAATGAGAAAGTGTAGATTATCTAATTTGTAGCTACCCACGATATAACATGTTCAATCAAGATAATTTACAGTGAACTCTTTTTTTCTTTTTCCTTTTTAATGTCATATGTACCACCTCGATCTTAATAATGTTTGCATGAAAGCATAAGTACGTTTACGTAATAAACTGCATCTCATTTTGGTGTATATATTTCTGATAATCATTACTAAGGTTAACGTAATTACTATTTTTTTTAGAAGATAATTACTGGTTGAGAAGATAAATTCTATAATCATAAAATTTATAGACTATAGAATTTTATTTAAGGTAAATTCTATTATTTATATAGACCATATAATAATCCTATAATGATTTTTACATAGATTGAACAAAAGTTGTATATTAAAAAATCATGTTAGTAAAAACTTAATAATAGTAAAACTATTATTAAAAGCAGTACAAATACATGACACTTATACAAGGTATTCACTTAGCACAACCATCTCTTTTAAAAGACAATTTTTGTTATGTAGTAGATAGATAGATAAATAGATAGATACGTATCTAGAGTGATTTTTTCATCATGAAAGATCATTAGAAAATAAAGTCAAGCTAAATAATAAGAAATTATTATGTCAGGAAAAACAAAAGTTGGGATTGGTGTTGTCATTAGAGATTTAACAGGTTACGTATCCCATTACCAAAGCCAGTCGAATTAGTGGAGGCACTAGCATGCCGCAGATCAATCACTTTCGCTGCTGAAATAATTCGTATTCAATAATTCAAAAGATTATCTTTGAAAGTGACGCTCAAATTATTATAAACATGATCCATAACAGCGACAGATGCTATTCACAGTATGGCCATGTACGTGATAGAAGATTGTAAAGCTTTGGACACTGGGTTCAAATGGGCTATAGCTTCTCTCATGTTAAACGTATGTGTAATGTTGTTGACTTGTTGCTCAGTCTCTGTGAATGAGTTTCAAGTTTGGTTAGTACAAGTTCCTGAAGATATAGTTCCTTTTGTAAACCGTGCTTAATTTCTAATTAATAAAAGTCTGATCGATTTCATTCTTAAAATAAAATATATAAAAAGATAAAAATAAAATAAAAAATAAAAGGAATGATTAACGACAGGAATCTTATAACCAATGGTTAACAAATGAATCACATGAGGAAAAAAAAATTGAATTACTCAAACTGAATTTAAAATATTTATAGAAACGCTATAAAACTCTATACTATCCAATTATCTATTTTATATCAAATTAAACAGAGTCGAAAACTAATCTAATACCGATTAATTAGGGTTATGTTAGGACTGTAATTTAATATAAATCTACCTTCATTTTCTAATTGCATGGTAGAAGCTAATTGCATATATGATATAAACATAAGGCTTTATATATAAGAAGTCTTTATAGAATTGAAATCCTAATATTTAATATGATGAAAAGTTAAAATTTATGTGTATAATATCAATGAAAATGTTGAGTATTCTTATATTTTGAGTGTAAAGAATACAAAAGAAAAAAAAAACCATTACATTAATTTCTTTTCTAGATTGAGATAAATAAAAAATGAGATAAAAGTGATAAACACCAAACATGATAACTGGTTCATTATATTCTATCTAACTAATTTGAAATTTACCATTGTTAATAACAAGTTAATAGTAAAAATATTATTAATAGTAGCATATGTGCCAATTAGGTAAGGTAACAACATGGCACAACCATGATTTCTACGGTCAACTTTTATTTACAATAATATATGAGATGATTAGATCATATTAAGTTATACCGGATCTCACTATTTGTTAATATTATAGCAATTTACCGGATCTAGCTATTTGTTAGATTACACACACTTGAACTCTGACCCAACAGCGTGGCCCATGGCTCCAATCTCTTTCTACCCAAAACCCCAGTCTGAACCCACACAAACTGCGGGCCCAAGTTTTGTCACCTGGTCCTTGCTCAGCAAACCATTCCCAAACAATAAAGAAAGAATGACGTCCAAACACACCATCCATAGCATGCCCAGCAACGCCCAGGGAAACACCATTGCCAAGCATGCCTGCTAGAGTTGGAACCAAGTTCCAAGGCCACTTTCACCGCATTCCACTCCCACCTAACCATCTACTTACGACTGATGATATTAGACCTCCAATTGCACTAACTATGGCAGTAATCATGATCTTTCCACTAATCTAAAGCTATAAATATGAGAAGTTGGGGAAAAGAAATTGTTGTTGAAAGGTTCTCAAGGATATATATATATATATATATATATATAGAGAGAGAGAGAGAGAGAGAGAGAGAGAGAGAGAGAGAGGCAGTTTCACTGAGTTTCTATGTCGAGAATAACCCAAAGTAGGAAATCCTAAACCCACATTACAAATAAGTTGTGAGCCCAAGTGAGGTCAAGCCCAATAGCCTCATTTTAGGTGCCTATAATTGGCGCCTACCATGTGGCTCTCCTACGAAGCTATGGTTTGACTGAGACTCACGTATGGGAAAATGTCTGAAGGACATTCGGGAGGCCACGCCGAGAGCGGATCTGTGGGGTCTTTTTAGGAATCCACATGGCGGGAGAGAAGAAGACAAAAAAGACGTGAGGATAGGGAGCGCGAGCGAGAAGAGGAAGAATCTGGCCTTAGGGAGGGGTCAAATCAAACTCACCGAACAATGTCAGGTGCCTTAAGGCACGGGCAATTTGACGAGAAAGATCAGGAGCTGGAGCAGTTATGCAGACTGGTAAGAGATTTGGAGTTGGAAGCAAGAGGTAGACGCCAGAGAAGGGACCGAGATAATGAAGAAATGAGGGATGGTAGTGTGGGAAGTCGAGGTAGGGAGGGATTCGGCCAGCCCGGTTCCCGTCAATGCCAAGATCTTTCCCTTTTCCCGAGAATCATGCCGACGCAGGAATTGCTCCCATTCTCGAGAGTCACGACAACGTCGGGACCGTTCACGTTCAAGTGGATATGCTAACCGAGGTTCGGATTCCCCAGAGGAGTGACAGCCCTACAACGCTGCTATGGATGCCAAACAGATTTACATAGCCACCATTTAACTCCTACGATGGAAAAACGGATCTAGTAGAGCACGTCAGTCATTATATCCACATGATGTCTTTGCACACACACAACGATGCGCTAATGTGTAAGGTGTTTCCCTCAAATCTCGGCCTCACGGTGTTGAGATGGTTTAATGGGTTATGAAAAGGTTTCGTTCACAGTTTTGCCAAGCTGATCCAGGAATTCGGTGCTCAGTTTGTAACATGCAATTGGGTGCCACAACCGGTGGACGCATTACTATCCATAAAGATGAGGGTCGACAAAACCCTTCGGAGTTATGCTAGCCGGTATTGGGAGTTATACAATGAAATTGGTGGGGATAACGAGAAGATTACAGCAAGTATTTTCAGAATGGGGCTACTCGAGGATTCTGAACTACGAGAGTCGTTAACAAAAAGGCCTCCCGAGGATATGGGGCAACTTATGAGGCATATTGAGGAGTATAAACGCCTCGAAGACGATCGGCTGCAGAAGAGGGGTGCGACTATAACCAAAAGAGGGGTGTTGACAGTGGCACCCAAATAAAATTGCTCGGGAAAACAACCTCCCGAAAAAAGGATAAAAGTTGGCCGAGTGCCCATCTCCTTTGACGAGGAAGATCTGGAGGGAACGATTCAACCGCACGATAATGTGTTGGTAGTAACGGCACAGATAAACGGCTTCTTAGTGAAAAGGGTGATGATAGACCAAGGAAGCGGGGTCGACGTAATGTACTCGAACCTATTTGAAGGTCTCAGGTTAAAAAATCAGGACTTGATGAAGTATGATACGCCATTGGTCTTGTTTGATGGAAGGGTGGTGATTCCCGAGGGTCAAATTTCCCTCCTTGTAAATATGGAAGGTAAGAAAGTGATGGAGACCTTCATAGTAGTCAGATCATTCTCTCCATACACGGCGATCCTAGGAAGGCTGTGGATTCATGCAATGGGGGCTGTTCTGTCCACTTTGCACGTGAAGGTTAAGTTTCCTACCGAACAGGGCATTGCCGTAGTTGGAAGGGGAAGCAGCTGAACAGAAGGAAACCACCGAGGAGACATCTTTGTAGCAATTATAGAAGCCCCAAGAAGAAGTGGGGATTAGTTGTGCCGAGAAGCTGATGAAGGTTAAAATCTTACCAGATACTGATAGGTATTTTCAAATAGGAACAAGCATGAAGAACCAGGATAAGGTAGAAATGTTGTTATTCCTTATGCAAAACGTGGAGGGTTTTTCATGGAGTCCGTACGAAGTGCCCAGGATGGACCCTGAGTTCATTGTCCATAAGTTTAACGTGGACCCATCATTCCCCCCAAAGAAGCAGAAGCCAAGGAAAGCGGCCAAGGTGCATGTTGACGCGGTAAAGTTAGAAGTCCAAAGGCTGAAGGAAGCTGGGGTGATAAAGGAGATCTTCTTCCCAGAATGGCTAGCAAATACCGTGGTAATGAAGAAAAAGAATGGCAAGTGGAGGGTTTATGTAGATTTCACGGACTTAAACCGCACATGCCTGAAAGATCTGTTCCCTATGCCGTAGATTGACCAATTGGTAGATGCCACATACGAATACCCAAGTATGAGCTTCTTGGACGCCTTTCAAGGGTATCATCAGATTGCCCTAACACCCGAGGATTAAGAAAAGACAGCATTCATCTCCCCAGACGCCAACTATCATTATAATATGATACCATTTGGATTGAAGAACATTGGAGCCACGTACCAACGGATGATGACGAGGATGTTCCGGGATAAAATAGGGCGTACAGTTGAAGTATACATTGATGATATGGTAGTGAAAAGTAAACAGGAAGCACGGCATGTAAAAGATCTTCGAGGAGTGTTTAAGGTACTTAAGCAACATAAGTTGCGCCTAAATGCTGAGAAGTGTGCTTTTGGTGTGGGGGCCGGTAAGTTCCTGGGGTATCTAATCACCAATCGGGGAATAGAGGCCAACCCCAATCAGATTAAAGCCGTGAATTGCCGCCTCAAGCCACCGAGCAATCCAAAAGAAGTGCAAGTATTGACCGGGATGTTAGCTGCACTTAATCGGTTCATCTCCAAATTTGTTGATCGCTGTAGACCATTCTATCAACTTCTGAAGAAGTGGAAATGATTTCAATGGAATGAGGAGTGTAACAGAGTCTTTCGAGATTTGAAGGATTATCTGATGCAAGCGCCCATGTTAACGGCCCTGGAGTCCGGGGAGGATTTATTCATGTACCTCTCAGTGTCCGATCATGCCGTGAGCGCTATACTGCTAAGAGATCGAGGAATACAGCAACCAGTGTATTACATCAGCAAAATCCTGGTTGATGCTGAGACAAGATACCTACCCTTGGAGAAGCTGGTGTTAGCCCTAGTGCACGATACGAGGAAGCTGCCACATTATTTTCAAGCTCATACTGTATTCGTCTTGTCCGAGTATCATTTACAGTCATTGTTGAAAAGGTCAGACTTCACAGGTCGAATAGCTAAATGGGGGACTCGGCTAGGTTCCTTTGACATAAAGTATAGGCCACGAAGCTCAGTAAAGGGCCAGGTCCTTACTGATTTCGTTGCAGAGTTTTCTCCGAAAAACGACCGGAAGATGGTCTGTCATGTAGAGAATCACCCATGGAGAGTGTTTGTGGACGGTGCTTTGAACGCCATGGGGGCTGGTGCCGAAATTGTCATAATTACTCTAGAGGAAATACGGTTGGAGAATTCCTTTAGATTGGGATTTAAATCCTCTAATAACGAGGCTAAGTACAAGGCCTTTCTTGTCGGATTAAGGACCATTTTAGGCATGGGCGCTCGGGACGTAGAGATTTACTCTGATTCTCGACTGGTTGTTAATCAAGTCCAGGGCTACTTTGAAGCTTGGGATTCTCAGATGAAAGCACATTTGCAGGCAGTAAAGCAAATCATTAACAAGTTTTGTACGGTGAAGGTGGCCCAAGTAGGCCGGGCGTAGAACAAACACGCTGACTCCCTAGCTACGTTAGCATCGTCAATGACCGAGGAGGTGCCTCGGCTAATCAAAGTGGAGCTTATAAGGGAGCCAAGTATTAGTATGGCAAATAACGCCAGTATGACCGGGGTCAACGTTGCCATGATTTCAGCAACCAGGCCATGTTGGATGGACCCGATCACTGACTTCTTGGCAGAGGATCGAGTTCCGAATGATGAAAAAGAGACCAACAAGATCCATCGAGTGGCTTCTCGGTATTGGCTGTCAGTAGATCGCAAGTTATACCGGAGGTCTTTTGGGGGACCGTACCTCTCATGCTTACACCTTGAGAAAGTAAATGAGCTTCTGTCCGAGTTGCATGACAGGGTGTGTGGCAGTCATGTAGGAGGGCACTCATTAGCACACCAAGCGATGACTTAGGGATTTTAGTGGTCGCAGATGTAGAAAGATGCAGCCGAATATGTACGTAAATGTGAATTATGCCAAAAGCATGATCCTTTGATTCACCAGCCAGTAGGTCATCTAAATCTCGTCAGCAGTCCATGGCCATTCGCACAATGGGGGCTAGATATTCTCGACCCATTTCCCCGGGCAACAGGCAATCACAGGTTCGTGTTGGTCGCAATTGATTACTTCACGAAATGGGCAAAAGCCAAGGTTTTAGCTAATATCCGGGATGTAGATGTCAAGAAGTTTGCGTGGAAAAGCATAGTCACGAGATTTGGGGTGTCGGACTCATTGATATCAGACAACGGGCTACAGTTTGACAGCAAAGCTTTTCACGCTTTTTGTGGTGATCTCGGCATTAAGAATAGGTATTCCATTCTAGCGTATCCGCAGAGCAATGGCCAAGCTAAAACTACCAACAAGGCAATCATGAACGGGTTGAAGAAAAGATTGGACGGAATAAAGGGAAGGTAGGCAGAAGAGCTACCTAACGTTTTGTGGGCTTACCGTACAACCCCCAGAAGGTCCACAGGGGAGACTTCGTTCTCCTTAACGTATGGAGCAGAAGCCATGATACCGGCCGAGGTGAACTTATGTAGTGCACAAGTTGCAGGATTTGACCCCGCCCAAAACAGTGAGCTAATAGTAGAACATTTAGGTTGGTTGGATGAGTGCTAAGAAGCGGCAATTATACGACTGGCGAAGTATCAACAGAAACTTGCCCAACAATACAACTGAGATGTAAAGACTAGGGAATTCAGTGCTGGAGACTTGGTGCTGAGGAAAGCCGTAGGGAATATGCGAGATACAAATGCCGGGAAGTTAGCCCAAGCTTGGGAAGGATCGTACAGAGTTACTGCCATTACGAGCGCAGAAGCATACTATTTAGAAGACCTTAATGAGAGGCCACTTCCCCGGCCATGGAATGTCCATAATCTTAAGAAATTTTATCACTGACTATCCGTGCGTGGAAGTGTAAATCCGAATATGTACATTACATTAGCTAATATGATGATGAGGCTTCTCGTTGCAATTGTACTCAATTTTATTATTACTTATTTAGTATTGCCAGATAATATGTATAGGGGAAGCTAAAAAAAAACACTAGTACAGTTTGTTCTAAGGAAAAAAGCTTGATTCTTGGTTCGATTACTATCACCGAGCAGGTGAAATCCTTCTACTAAAAAATATTCTAAGGACAGAAATCTGATCCACGGTTCGATTGTTATCACCGAGCAGGTGAAAACCTTATACTAAAAAATATCCTAAGGACAAAAGCCTAATTCCCAGTTCGATTAATATCACCGAGCAGGTGAAATCCTTCTACTAAAAAATATCCTAAGGACAGAAGCCTGATCCACGGTTTGATTGTTATCACCGAGCAGGTGGAAACCTTATACTAAAAAATATTCTAAGAACCGAAGCCTGATTCCCGGTTCGATTGTTATCACCGAACAAGTGGAAACCTTATACCAAAAAATATCCCAAAAACAGAAGCCTGATTCCCGGTTCGATTGTTATCACCGAGCAGGTGGAAACCTTATACTCAAGAATATTCTAAAGACAGAAGCCTGATTCCCGGTTCGATTACTATCATTGAGCAGGTGGAAACCTTATACCAAAAAATATCCTAAGGACAGAAGCCTGATTCCCGATTCGATTACTATCACCGAGTAGGTGGAATCCTTATACAAAAAAAATATCCTAAGAACAGAAACTTACTTCCTGGGCAGGTAGGAGCCTACCGTACATCTTCTTGAGAAAGCAAATAGGTGTTGAGTGGGATTTCCAACGGCTAGGGGCTTAACCTATTCTACCCTACAAACCATCCTCGGCCATACATGCACGGAAAATAGAAAAAACAAGAAGAAAATAACGCGGTCACTAAGTATTCATGAGTATGATCAAAACAAATGTTCGACAAATAAACCATTATTCCAACAAAGTCAACAGAAAAATGAAACCAATGTTTCGTCACCAAACCCGATGACCATATATAAGTTATACCTGGAAAAGAAAGCAATTGTTCAGTCACCACAACCCAATGACGTAGGTAAATTAACTGAATAGGATAAAATATCTAAAGATAAGAAAAATAAATATAAGCAATAAGGGTCCAGTTTGGCAGTTAAATCCTTGGGTCTGTAAGTTTTATCTAGGCGGCTGTCTCGGGCTGCTGCTGGTCGGCTGCAGGATGAAGGAGGTCCCCGCTGGGCTGATCACCAGCACGGGGGATATTGGTGGCTTCCATATCATCCAACTCCACATGAACGTCTATTTACTCCACCAGCTCCCTTATGCTTGCCGTCTCTTTTTCATCAATGGGCGTCGGGGGGTTTTGCGTGGCTGGAGTAAAGCTCAGGAATGGTATCTAGCCGGGATCGCTCAGAGGAGAATCTTCAAGGACCCTCGAGGCTTGCAAAGCAGCAAACCAACCGGCCTCAAAACCCAACCTCTGAGCCTAATTTACAACCAGCTTCGTGAAATTCTCGACGTCTACAAATCCTTCGTTATACCACTTCTCTTCGCAAGCCTCCAAAGCCGCTCTCAAGTCGGCGAGTTCCTTGGCTTGAGCAGTATTTAGACTTACTACCTTGGCTAATTTTAGATCCACCTTATTTTGCTTCGCCAAGAGTTCTACGGACCTTTTCTCCGCCAACGCCCTAGCCTTCTTCGCAGCAGTAGCTTTCTTTTCGACAGTATTAGCAGCCTTTATTTTCTCCCTTGCTGTCTTAATAGCCCTTTCCCTAGCAGACTTTTCTCGATTAGCATCCTCGGAAAGTTCCTTTAAACGCCCATCAAGGATGTAAGCCAGTTATGCAGCCTAATGAAACAACAAGAGTTAGTACGGCAATGAAGAAAAAGATAAATAATAAATAATAAATACGTATAAGGGTTAGTAAGGAATCAGTAAATGAAAGATTACCACAATATTATACCACTGCAGCCTTCTTCCCATAGACTCCTCCATCCCCTCTTCAAAAGCGTGCATGTCCTCGAGCAGAAGAAGGTCGTGTGCCAAACTTTGGGCAACACGACCCCCTTCACCTTTATCCCAAACCCGTACATAAGCGCTCGCGAGGAGTGCCTTGCCGTCCAACTGAAACTTGGGCTACCATGCCAATGCTGCTTGGGAAGAGGACGCCACGCTCACCCCGACCTGAGTCTGTGGCTCCTGAATGACAATACCACCAAATGGCTGGGGGGGAGTCCGGGTTACTGCATCTCCCGAACCAGTAGAAGTCTGCTCAGCAACACGTTGCCTCTTTTGGGTTCGTCCGGTTTGGGGAGGAGGTGGGGGGGGGGGGAGGCGTTTGACCTCGGCCCTGAGGTGGTTGTTGTTGCGCGATCTGCCTTGTACCGGGCACAAAACGATCAATGGTCATGATCTTCTGGGTCACCATGTCTCCATTACGATCAGATTCAGTATCAAAAAGGTTAGTAATATCAACAGCAACTTGCTCGATTTCCTGCGCGGGAGCCTTGAGTTCTTCAGGTTAGGCGGGTTCCTCTTGGTCAAGAGCCTCTTCCTCAACAGGCGCGTAAGCAAGTTCTCGGAGACGTCAGGACACACGCTCTGCCGATTTGTCCCACAACGGTGCGAGCTCATCCAAACAAGTATATTGCCTACCAAGCTCCCAAGCTTCTCCCACTATGAATCTCGACAGAAGAAAATTTGTGTGCCGAACGTCAATGTATGATAAGAGGGGGTTGTCTACCAAAAGCGCTTGCTTGAAGGGTTTCCAGGTAGAGTAGATAGGTTCGACTCTGAGGATCAGATGGGATGCTCAGAGCTACCCGTCCCAGTGAACAAATATCTCAAACTGGAGTACAAAGTTTAGATCCCTAACATGGACTACCCTGATGTCCGGGATAAACACTTTGCCGTCTACAAAAAATATATATATATTTATTTATTTATATATATGTATAATAAGATGAAGTACGGTGTCAGTATTCAGATAAATAAAACAACCATAAGTGGAAAGACAGTTAAGTTAGAAATCACTACGAACCCACTTCACATCGTGAGAGGGGGCAGGGGATTTCTCCGGCAAACCAATTGCTACGCACTCGGATGAACTCCCTGACTGAATTCCTATTAGAGTTAGGTAGGCATGATATCAGCCGTACCCGCGTATCTCTAACCTTTAAGTAATAGTTTGTACTTTTCTTCCCACACAGACTGTACATGTGGTTTATATCATGGTGGTTTAATTGCAAACCGAATGTATGGTTCAACCTACTGACACAACTAACTACCTGGTAAAAATTGGGAGAAAGTTGGTCGGGGCACAGCTCGTAGTACCTAAGTGTATTAAGTAAGAAAAGGTCCACGGGAGACCTAACCCCACCCTCTAGAATCGCCATTAATGGAAAGAAAGTAGTATGTTCCCCTCTATGGAGAGCAATTTCACTCTCGTGGCAATACACCACTTCCACGTCATTAGGAATGTCAAACTTTTGCCTAAATGTGGCTAAAGACGCCGCAGTGTTCAGAAGAAAAGCATAACCCATCTTAAAGTTTAGGATTGAAGGAAGAAACTCGAAGAAAGAAGCTGAAGTAAAAGGAAGAGGTAGAAAACTTACTTTGGGCTCTAGGGAAGAAAGGGGCTCTAGACTGATGAATAAGCGCACAGATGAATGATCGGCAAAGAAAAAATTCAAAGAGTGGAGAGTGAAAAAGTGAAAAAATGATTTGTGATGGGCTATTTATAGAGGCTGAAAGGGGAAGAGCAACATCCAATCGACCATAATGGGGCTCAGTTAGCGAAAAAACTTTACAGATGCCAATGCCAACTGACACGCACATCGCCTCGGTTCACGAACCGTCAGGTAATGATGACGGCCAAACCAAACGGCCCAGAACAGCACGCCTTTTAAAAGCGCATTAATGGGTTTCTGAGACCGCCCATGCTTCCACCTGTTAACCTTCTCAAACGTAAGTTCCTTTTGGATTCCTTGATTCTTCTCGATAGCCAGGCATGCATCAAGGGGGGGCTAATGTACGGCACCAAGATACCCAGATCCATTTAGGCCTTGAACTTTGGCCCAACAGCGTGGCCCATGGCCCCAATCTCTTTCTACCCAAAACCCCAGTCTGAACCCACACAAACTACGGGCCCAAGTTTTGTCACCTGGTCCTTGCTCGGCAAACCATTCCCGAATAATAAAAAAAGAATAACGTCCAAACACACCATCCATAGCATGCCCGGTAGCGCCCAGGGAAACACCGTTACCGGGCATGCCTGCTGGAGTTGGAACCAAGTTCCAAGGCCACTTTCACCACATCTCACTCCCACTTAACCATCCACTTACGACTAATGATATTGGACCTCCAATTGCACTAACTATGACAGTAATCATGATCTCTCCACTAGTCTAGAGCTATAAATATGAGAAGTTGGGAAAGGAAATGGTTGTTGAAAGGTTCTCAAGGAAATAGAGAGTAGAGAAAAAGAGTGATTCAAAGAGAGAGAGAGAGAGGCAGCTTCACCAAGTCTCTGTGCTGAGAACAACCCAAAGTAGGAAATCCTAAACCCACATTACAAATAAGTTGTGAACCCAAGTGAGGTCAAGCCCAATAGCCTCATTTTAGGCGCGCACAACTAGTATTAAATATTTTGTAAAAACTAGATGGAATTTACTATCTATACCATAAATTCATAATTTACAATGTTACACCATAAAGTGATAAAGATAAAATATATACATATCCATCTCAAATTAGGTCACAATGTCAAGTCTAAATAATTTCAAATCTCGATCTACAACCAAGATTGATGGCACGATAAAGTCAAACCACGACAAAAAAAATTCATGTATGAAGCTTTTGACCTTGAGAAAAACAATAATTCTAGAATCACAACTTTGAGCACACCATTTTCTACAGCTATTCTACGTGGTTGACAGTAAGTAATGAGTCTATATAAAAGTAACGACGACCCGACATAGTCTATCATATAGGATAATTGTAAGAAAATGTGTGATAAATATTGTGGTCTTATAATAACTCGGAGAAAAATTACTGTAAAAAGTGATTATTGGTGCACCATTAGCACATTGCCCACGTCTTGTTAAGGAAGCTGGGCAATCTCCTTTGGTTCTATTGCCCAAGTATGTGTTGAAGAAGAAAGTTTTCTTTCAGCATAATGAAGAAACTTGTTTTATATTGTGCATACTTTCAGTATCAGTTCCCACTTGTCTTTGATTAGCAGCCTTCTGAATGAAAATGAGTTACCTATCGGATGAGAGCAGTGTTTCTTGTTCAGAGGACGCATTAAGAGAGCCTTTCCATGGACTCAAGCGTACAACCCATGGCAATCGAGTGGGTTCTGCTTGAAGGAGGGAATTAAGTGTTAGACCATTAACGGTTTAACACCCAGATGTAATTATAATTCGGTAATAATCACACATGCAAGTTTTGCAATTATACTGTGTGAGAGCTTAGAAATTATGCCACAAATAGGCCTAGTAAATAAGTCGTCTGTAAATTTAGAACTTATGTGATGTGAATCTTAAGAAGAATGGTTCTAAGGTTCATAAAACAAAAATGAAGAATGGTTCTAAGAAGTTAAAATCCTAAGTCATTATCTTGAAGTGAGATTACATGGTAAAAAATAAATTGGTGCATCAATACTATATATATATATCACTACATAAGCATTAACAAACTGATGTTTTGTAAACACAAAGAGCAATAATAATAATCATAATAATTAAGAAATTTATTTATTATGTTATTGATGATGTGGCACAAATGAGTAATACTACAGACATAAACTACTTTACAATATTTTTGCAAAATGCTGATGTTGCTAACATCTTATTAGTTTTCATCTAGATCTATCATTAATATCACTTTTTTATTTACCAATAATCATTCACCACATAGCAATTTGTAAAATAGTTTATATCTCTAGCATTATTCGGCACAATAAATTGCATTCATTTACATGTCAGTTGTAAGTATTGTTTTTTTTTTTTTTTTTTTTTGGGTAAAATTGGTTATAGTTTTAACCTTCCTAGGAAAATAACTACATTCTTACTTATATTACATGGGGCAATAAATGACATTTGTCAATTTAGTTATAAAAAACCTGAAGCCACTTATCACTCAAGTAGAAGACTTAAAGACAGAGTAGTTACTAGAATTTAAGAAATTGCTCCCTTAACTTGTAAAGTAGTTATTGGTTAGAAATTACTACCTTTTCTGACTATAAAAAGTAGAACAATCCATGGAGAAGGGACATAAACAATCAACAATTCAACACCAACACTTTAACAAGTCTACTTGACTTCTATTATAGGAGTAGTGTAATTCTTCCGGTTCATTTACATTTCCCTTGTTGCCATATACTTTAGAGCAAGCAATAGTAGTGTATTTAGTTATTAAAATGCTTGTATTAAGTTAGGTTTTATTTTCCCCCTATATATGTATCCTGTTCTTCATTAATGCAAATAATTTTCTTTAGATTTTTAGTTGTTGATTCTATTTACATTAGTTTCATTGTTGTTATTATGTTTTTCCATCTCTGTTTGAATTAAATTCCTATCAATTGAAATATTATCAAATCTTCTGAATTCACTAGAGTTGTAATAAAAAAGTTAAAAAAAAAAAATGAATATTATATTTTTAGATGAGATCAAATAAGTCAATAAGTTACCTTCACATTCCTGCCCAGCCACTACAGACTCGGTTGACAGGAATGTCATCAGTCCAAATGCCTCTTCCCACTTTCTAGTTTGATAAGCAATTACTTGACCGATGAAAACAAAAAATAATATTCAGGTGAAAAAATTCCATCACCATGTAGACCAAGCCAATTGAGGGAATTCCTCATGCACAAAGCTACACTCTGAAATGTGAAATACAATGCAACATGCTGAGACAACATACCCAACTTTGTACAATGTTGCAAAAGGACTATCACGCATCCTCCTGCAGGCTACAGTCAGCCTTCCAAATGTACAGCAAAAAGAGGAAGCAAGATGCTGAACAGCTAAATACAGCTTCCTAGTACTAAATCAAAAAGGTCTTTGCCTGAAAGGCTAAGCAAAAAGTGGCAAGTATCTTCCTGTACAGAGATGTGGCAGATGGAAAGCTTCAAACAGCTAAAACAGTTCTGCCAGGGTTGGTAGATATATTCCAGCTCTTGGACCAAAAAGGAAAGAGGACTTTGAAGTTCAAATTTAGTGCTAGATTAGCGTTTGACCTTGCCAGAACAGCGAGTTAATTTCCATTCAGGTTTATTGGACTTCAACTTCTTACCCTTGGAGGTGAATTTGTCATCATCAGAATCATCACTTTTATTCCCATACTTACGACTTCGTTTCTTCTCGGCTCTATCGCAAATAACTATCTTCCTTTCAACCTTCTGTTCCACAAGCTCAGACTTCTCCTTCGGCCTCCAAATGAAAAGTGACCTAAGAGAGAGTAGCATGGTAAGACTACAAATAGCAATAGAACAAAACAAAAGTAACATTTCAAATCCAGAGTTATCTATTTAGGGGGAAAAATGAAGAAGAAATTGAGAATTTCAACTTCTCTATATTAATGTAACAAAATAATAGAATTTTCAAATCATTAAAAGATACTCCAGATCTCAGAAATTAATGTTTGTTAATCAGGAAAAAATATCTCCTACTCCCATCTAGCCAAATTTAATCGCAACATTTAAGCTGGACTTTTCATAAATAGCTATTACACCTGGGATTAGAATTTAAAAAATGGTGATAATAATAATAATAAATAACAGTAAGCAATATGTGCTTTGCATGACAACTCAAAGAAATGACAATAGTACATATAGTTCATAAACTGTGTCACTGTCACCAGTAATCATTTCTTCCTTGGACAGGACAAAAGACAACAGCTTAATGCTTCATCAGCCAAAAACTCAATGTCAAACCAATCTAATTATCAGAACATAATGGAGGAACATAAAGCTTTATCACTTTGCATTATAAGTTGACGAGGGAATAGTCCTAACCTTGAACTACCAGAGGCCAAAACATCATCACGTGGATGCAGCTTGTTCACAGGAGTAATAGTTGTGATGTTTGGATCCATGACCTCAGCAACTAGTTGTCCCGTGGTGATGTCTATGAAATCAATGGGATGTAAGGCAGCTCCATTATAATTTTCACTAATGTAACGACCAATAACTGCAAGGGACTCCGAAGGGTCCTGCACCGAAAAACATCAGTATTTCATAGGAAAAAGAAAAATTCAAAGAGTATATTGTATAATAAGCATATCATAAAAATATGCTACAATTATATTACCTTTGGATCCCATTCTGCTTTAAAAGGAGTCAAATGTCGATTAAAATCATGACTATGCACTATTTCTCGGCTTGGGGAGTCCAAATCACCAAATATAGAATCCCATATACGAAGACGATTGTCCTGTGATGTGGTCAGGATTTTGCTGCCCGACAGTGGAGAGAAATATGCTGAGTTAACAACTCGTTTGTGTGCAAGGTCATAGAGGGAAGATCCAGCTTCCATTCGACGCAAATCCCATATACGAGCCTAAGGTGCAGAAACCAGTTTGTAAGGGCTACTACGATGAGAACAACAGTTATGAAGTATTATTGCACAATTGCAGATTTACAAGTAGCAGCAACGATTCATAGAATAAATCTATTTTTATCATCATGGTACGTTGAAAATAAAAAATCTAAAAATTCTTTAAAATAAGTAAGAAGCAAAACCAAATTAAACCTGTATTCACAGGTGTTAAATATTAGCATTGATACACCATGTTGAATATGCTAGTATAGATGCGGAAGCGAAAGTATAAAATATAAAACACAATAACACACGAGGGTTACATGGTTCAGCCTAACGGCTTACATCCACGGAGGAAACCCTAAAGGACTACATTAATAATATATTAGAGTGTAGTACATATCTGTGTTACAATAAATCATAACATGTGTATATATAGTAGACTAAACCCTAGACTAATAGACTTCTAATACAAGTAGGAGACTTGATTTGCACACAAAGTAGAATTAGGCTTGGGCCTATGCTAATGGGCTAATATATCTCTAACACCCCCTCTCAAACTCAAGATGGAAGCTTGATGAAATCTTGAGATTTGATAAGGTTGAAAAGATCCCTTAAATGAAGTTTGGCTCTGTAACGGTAGTTTGACGAAAGCAATGGTCTTGCAGTGTTGATGCGACTTCTAACGGTGACTTGACTATACCGGAGAGTTTTGACGGCAGTAGTAGGAAGCCAAAGAAGATGAACGCAGCGAAAAAAAAAACACCAAGGAAGACAAAGATTGCTCTTGAATATACCGTAAGGACAGAAAACCATGGTCACAAGAAGGTGGCTCTGATACCATGTTAAATATTAGCATTGATACACCATGTTGAATATGCTAGTATAGATGCGGAAGCGAAAGCATAAAGTATAAAACACAATAACACACGAGGGTTACGTGGTTCAGCCTAACGGCCTACATCCACGGAGGAAACCCTAAAGGGCTACATTAATAATATATTAGAGTGTAGTACAAATCCTGTGTTACAATGAATCATAACATGTGTATATATAGTAGACTAAACCCTAGACTAATAGACTTCTAGTACAAGTAGGAGACTTAACTTGCACACAAAGTAGAATTAGGCTTGGGCCTATGCTAATGGGCTAATATATCTCTAACAACAGGGAAACAAACCAACAATAAATAAAAACCCAAAACTAATCGCATTAAAGCTAAAAACTCACAAAATGATCATTTCCACAGCTCAAAAGAAGCTCTGGTTGAACAGGATTGCAGTGGAGTCCAACCACCTTGCTACCTTTCTTATGGATCAAAATTGCCTCCCCAGTTTTGTTGTTTGAGCGAGTATCCACCCTAAATATGCCAAAAGAGAAATAAACCTACCTGTGAGTATGCCTGAAGTTCAAAGAAATAAATTATGGGTAAAACTGTATCATTGCAAAAGATCTTGAGATCAATCCCTGTAAGCAATAAATTTCACAGCAGTAAATTGCAAATCGGCTCTAAGCAATAACAATGTACATCATGTAAAACACTCTAGCATGACCTGTGTAATGGGAAACCTGAAACAAGGACTAGATTATCCTTGCCAGCATCTATCAAATAGAAATATACTAAAGCTGAGTAATAAAATAGGATATATTGGGGTTAAATGAGAGAAAATGAGAAAAGAAGAATGAAGGGAGGGAGGGACGGAGAGAGAGAGAGAGAGATTTAAAAAAAGTTCTAGGGCTATATTAATCAATTCCTCGCCTTAGCACATATTTATATTAGGGTTTATGGCATGATTACAACATTCACAACGACCAAGCCTTAGTCCCAAATTTTGGGGTAGGCTATGGATCCTCAAAAATTACTCAAGGTCAGCCAGATAATTACAAGAATACCCCAATGCTAATATAAATTTTATTTTTTGATAGGTACTAATATAAATAACAAGTTAATGAAAAATAACCAGCAACTCTAACAAATAATAAATAATTAGTTGCCAGTTTTATCATTCATTAACCATAAAGGTGGCCCACCAACAAGGCAATGCAAATGACAAAAGGAAAAAAACCTACCGGATAGCAATGAAGTAGCCACATACTATTACAAAATAGTACAAATATAAAAATACTTTCAAATAACTATTTCAGTAGCAGGCAATGCAGAAGGGTAAATTCTATAAGAAATTTAACATAGATGGCAAAAACTTGTTAAACAAAATGCCAACGGTATCACTTAAGTGTTACTATTTAGGTTCACTGTTCATTAAGTGCTTGTATCTGTATATATCTTTTTATCAGTCTAACCATACGACTCTTTATTTTAAGAAAAGCAGTTAAGAAAATACTTACAAGTAGAGAAAACCGAAGTTATCAGCAACCAGCACAAGATTTTTCTCTGAGTTGATATCCATGCCATAGAGCATCCTCCAGCTGCTTGGACCCTACAAGCAAACCATATATAATCCATGCCTGATGGCATAATATAACATTAATTGTACAAGTAAAAACAGTCGCCCTTTATTTTTCTCTCCTACTCTGTTCCCCAGACCCCTCAACCTAAAAGAGACCCAAAATCCCACAAAGGGAAGGAAAGGGGAGGAACACCCCCTGCGGCTTCCCTATACTTTTACTATAAAATTTCAGACACTGCCACCACAGATCTTTCCATGGAGTTTAAGACTGAACCATGGTGATGTCATTTTTTTTCCCATCACAAAACTACCAAAAAAAAAATTCTAGCATGTAAAGTATTATGAAATGCATCTGAAATGGTATCATTTAAACTTAAAATGATTTCAGAAACTAAATCAACACACAAACCAATACCATAGATTCAAACCTGAAGAAAATGAATACTGACTAATGACAGATATATAAACCTAAATCTACTTAATTTAAAACATATAAACTTAAAAGATATTATTACACGCGCTAAAAGAAACTGCTTCAGAGTAAAAAACTAATCAATGTAACTCTTACTAAAGATTGTGCTACAGATAAATCAAGTCTCAACAGTCAGATTTATCATAAATTTTTGAAATTTGAGAAATGTGGTTTTTAGTCATAAGGTCCAAAAGCTTAGTTAAACAATTGAAAAACAACTCTCACACTTAAGATTAATAAAATGACATGACAAGTCATAATTAATTAACTCCAAAAAGAAAATGGAGAAAAATATCACCTGCCACCCATCAGGATTGAGATTCATCAAAGATAATGAAATTCCAGTCTCCAAGTCAGTGCAACTAATGGTTCCATCTGAGGATGCAGCATATACTGAATCATCATTTGTAGGATTGAACCTGTAAGTATTCAAATAGTGTTTAGCACTCTGACTTTGATGTGCACTATATAATATATATATATATATAGAGAGAGAGAGAGAGAGAGAGAGCCAAGATAACTAACCTCATATTATTCACTATGCAAGAGTGAATATTTCCATAGACCATCTTTTCATGAACTTTACCAAAATCCCAAACTCCAACTTGCCCTTTCTTTAACATCAAACCAGAATTCAGAAGAAAGAAAAACAAGTGTCAGTGATCACTAACAATTACCGAATTACACAACATAAAACTTGAACCAAGCAATGACATATAATGCAGGTGAGACTGACCTTATCTCCAGATAAAAGGAGGTTATTGCTTGTTGGATGGAACTCCAAGCACGTTATACGTCTACTATGATATCTGATAACCGCACAAGTCACCTCATCTGGGATTACAAAAGCTGGTTTGATCTGTTGCAGAGATGATAAAAATACAATAAATTCATCGCGGTGAAGATCACATTTCCACCCACTCCTTTCCAATACAATGGTACAGCTCCATGAAGACCCAGAAGGCCAGGAATTGATAAAATTGAAAAAGTTGTATAAACAGCCCAAATGCCAAGAAAGAGAGCAAATGAAATAGTTTAATTGTCAAAAATATTCCAATGGTATGACTACGGCCTAGAAAATTTTATTACTAAAAAAGATCATATAAAGAGAATATTGTCTGTCTAGACCCATAATAGCAAACCTGGAAGCCTCAACTTAAGATAGCCTGACCATGAGTCCATGACTTCATGATTCAGATTCCTTATTAAAGTAACAAAACATTAACGACTTTATGACTCAGATTCCATATTGAATCTATGATAAACATTTAAAGTTACAACCAGGAGACAGAACCCCATCCTCTGACAAGAAAAGAAGAAACTGTGAGAAGATAGACAGAGTGACAAGACCCATAGTAATGAAACCAACATAAATAGAAGGCAGCAGATATGATCTGACATCTAAAATTGAAAAATTCAGTATCATTTTTTTTACTTTTATATTTTTTTAGTCCATTGCCTTCACCAACAGGAACGCACCACCAACACTCCATTTTCACCGTTTGGAACCCAAAGTCTTGTAGTCACCCCTCTTTTTGCTTCAATTACAAATTTGTCATATGTAACTCGAAAGATTCATCCCAATGAATAGCACAATCAGACAGAGACCATGCCTAAGTAGAGGCTACTGGTTCAAAACTCCACTTCTAGGGAAAACTTCCTTGATAGCCACCCTAAAAATTATGCTCCTCCCAGGTCCCGTGTTCCAAAATGATAGCCACCTAATTGACCAAACTTCTTTTATATATACATATATATATGACATCGAAGAACTTCACTCAGATTAGCTACACATCACAGAACATATGGTACAACAATCCTCACTATTAATCAAACTCCTACAGGCAACTAATCCCACCTGCCAGAGCCAATTACCAGGTAATCCCGGAGCTTTTCACACCTGACGGGCTGAGCAGTTTGTCCTCATGCCCAGGAGGCACCTAAATGACCAAACTTGATATCTAAAGTAGAGTAATAAGTCAAAGCAGTGTGAATTCTAACATACCTAGAAATTCCTTATCATACATTAATCCAAACTAGCAATACTAAATGTCTTCACATGCTTCTTAAGAGACAATTTGACATGTAAAAAATATACTTTGATACTACAGATCATACTGAAATAAAATACAAACACAAAAAACAGAAGGGGAAACCATAGCTCCCACCCAAGGGAAAAAATAATAATAATAAGAAAAGAGCAGATAGTGAGGTGAAGGATTACCCGAAGAACACCTGGTCTGAACTGGCGCTCAAAGACATATTCCAATGGATTACGGGTATTTCTGCGGGGTGCAGGGATGACCCCATACTCAGTAGCCACTCGATGCGGGCAAGCCATTGTAGTGTGACCTTAAATTCACAAAATCCACATGCCAGAACACATAAATTAACCTCAAAGTAACACAAATTATAAAACTTTTATAACAATGTCACACGATATCAAAATCATTATATCATATAAAAAGATATGTAACTAGTATATTACCAAGCGTTTTTGTATAGATGTGCATCAGTGCTATCAAGAACAAAATACATAAATTTAACCCACACAAAATTCCTAATTCCATTAAACCGAATCACGATGAGGCATTGCAATTCAATTAGCAATACCCAGTAAGCAGAATTCTACAAACAAATAAAAAGGTTCGAACTTACCAGGCATTTTGCAGAGAAAGCAAGGTTTCATGGGGCAGTCTATATACGTAGCCCCCTTGAATCCCGCTTCATGACCCACTTTTTTACAAACCTGAAACATCACAATAATAAAATAAAAGCACACACAAAAACAGAAACAAAAAAAAAAAAAAAAAAAAAAAAAAAAAAAAAAACAGATAAACAAGAAAAAAAAAAATGTGGGATTTCGAAAAACCCTATAGGGTAAGGGTAAAGCCTCCTTTACTTTGCAAACTTTCTTGAGACTAATAGTAATGGGTGTTTTCCCTTTCTTCTTCGCTTCCAACGATTCCTCCATTCTCTCTTCATTTTTGTTATACACAACTTTTCCTTCTTCTTCTACTTCTTCATGATCTTCTTCTTCTTCTTCATCTGACGAACTGGGTTCAGAGTCAGTGTCTCTCTCAATGACCACGTTGGGAAATGTCGTTCTTCTGGTTTGTGGGGCCATTTTTGGCAATCAAAAGAGAAAGAGAAGTGTGTATGAGCAGGAAGCAGCAAAAAGGCTATAATGGAAAGGAATGGGAAAACTGACAAAGACAGAAGGACAAGACCGAGGGAAGAAATGAAACGAGGATTCCCATCCCAAGGACACGAACCGACTTTTTCTGCACGAACGTCATTGGGAATCAAAGTTACTCAAATGCCCCTTGGAATGTGAAGCGTGCTTTTGACTTTTTAAAATCTATTTCCCAATGGAAACTGTGGTGGTAGTGGTACTCTTGGAAATAATGTTTTCATTCTTGGGCTATATCCGGAATACGGATTTTGGTGCGTGGCGGGAGAAAACGTGGCTCGTTATTTGCCGTTCGCACTAAAACGATGTCGTTCTTTCTTCTCTCTCTCTCTTTTCCTTTCTTTTTTTTTCTCTCTCTCTCTCTCTCTCTCTCTCTCTCTCTCTCTCTCTCTCTTTTTTCCTTTTTATTATTTTTTATTTTTATAGAAAGTTTTAACTTATGTGTCCACTCCTAATAACAACTGTTTAGTATTAGATCAATACACCAATTGATTTTTTATACAGGCAAAGATTAAACCATAAATATTTTATTCAACTTATGTCTCTTTCTCTCTTTTAAAAGAATAAAAATTCATTTTTCTATCTCCCCATCATCAAAATTAAAAATTGAAAAGGTGTACACTTTTTTTTTTTTTTTTGGGTAAGACAATACTTAGTGAACTTTGGGGATATACTTACAAAACAACTTATTGTGTATTTTTTATGCTATTTACAGGTTTCACAAAAGTTACTAACTTATTTTATTTAAATTTTGTTTAAATTTCCTATTATTTGTAAGTTCTACATGAGTCATCTACTTATTGTATTTAACTTTTACCTTTTATTTACAATACTTTTAGCAAAAAGCTAAGTAAATTGTTCCACCCTTAAATACACTATTTGACAATTGAACAAAAATGAGAAGAAAAAAAATCTCCATCAAAATCGATTGAATTAATTATTTTCATCTATAGAATCTAGGAATTTGTTAAATAAGTTGTTCCCAAACGGAACCTTAAATGCACTATTTGATAATTGAACAAAAATTAGAAGAAAAAAAATCTCCATCAAGACCGATTGAACTAATTATCATCTATAGAATCTAGAAATTTGTTAAAACATGAGTTATTTTGAATGTGTGGAGAATAAGATTTGTTTTCGTTGATAATCTAATGGAGAAGATTACATTGACCCTCCTAAAAACTCCCCTTCAAGTGGGAGTGTTTGTTCACAAGGTCCAACTTGCCAAGATCAATACCATAAACCTAAAGTTCCAAATTAGCAAACAATCAAAGATAGAAACCTACAAGGAAACAAATACAAACACAAATCTTTAAAAAAAAAAAAAATATATATATATATATATGAAGAAACAGCGAAAAGAGAAGAAGAAGAGGTACTTACTGGAAAGATGAGTTGATATTTCTTCCCAGACTATTTCCCATGTGTTTTTTTCTAATAGAAATTTTATTTGAGGGAGTCGATCTAGTCCAAATAGATAGAATAGAGAAAGAGAAAGAAGAGACAAGAATCTCTCTCTCTCTCTCTCTCTCTCTCTCTCTCTCTCTCTCTCTCTCTCTCTCTCTCTCTCTCTCTCTCTCTCATATTTAATAGTTATATTCAGCCAAACCCATTGTTTAGACCTCAACAAATGGACAAATTAACTAAACAAATGTTACTGTACATAGAGTGATTCCTCTTTTTATATAGCTAGGATCCGTTTGGGATCCGCTTATTTCGTTGAAACTGAAAACTTTTTGTTAAAAGTACTGTAGATAAAGGTAAAAGTTAGCTGAAATAGTACAGTAGGGTCTATGAATAGTATCAAAAAGTGTAGTGGGGCACATGAATAGTAGCAAAATAAGTTGAATAGTAAAATAAGTTAGCAAAAATTAATTTTTGCCAAACACACATTTAGTAGACTTGGAAACCTACTTGAGGTGGGTTAGGAATTCCTTAAGCTTTTTAAGTGTTTAAAGTAGAAAGTTTTATGTTTACTTCCATAAACTGGCTATTGAATGCCTAGTCTAGGAGGTCTAGATGGCCCACACCCTACAAGCATACTAGACAGACAAACTAAAGTAATAATTATGTTTTAGGTAAACTACGCATTTGGTCTATATCCTTTACACCATATTTCTATTTAGTCTTTATCATTTCAATTATGTCAATTTGGTCCCTAACTTTTCAGTGTTGTGTTAAGTTAACCCTTGTCGTTATCTCTTAGATGGAAATTGCTGACATGGCTAACGACTAAAATAAAAAATTATTTTCCATTGACGTGGCAATAAACTAATATTTGGAATTTGCTACCACATGTCTTTATTTTTAGAAAATAAAATATTTAGAATTTGTTTATTTCTGTCAAATTTGAAAATTTCTTTTCTTCATTTTCTTAACTTTGCTTTCTTGAGAACCAAACGAGATTCAAAACCCAGAATTCTAAACTAAATTGCCTTTCGTTTCCCCATGTTTTTCCTGCAACCAAATAAGCAAAAGAAAAAGATCTTCTGAGCTCAGAGAATTCAATACAAAATCCCCATTCCCACATTAAAAATATTCTTCCTTTTATCGGCTAAATACGAAAATAAAATTCCAAATAAGGTACACAGTCAACCCCAAATTGCTTGCTATTCTAAACCACCACAAATTTCTTCAATTAATTCATCAAACAAGGACTAGCACGAGCACAAGGTTCGATTCGAAGAGTTGCAGCTTCAAATCGCAATCTCTTTGTAACGTTCCTAACTAAGTCCCCTAAAAATGGCTGCCATCCATCTGATTTTTTAGTTGCCAACAACTTTACCATTTCATTTTGGTCAAAGGGATTCCGATTTCCTTTGAGAGAGAGAGAGAGAGAGAGAGAGAGAGAGAGAGAGAGAGAGAGAGAGAGAGAGAGAGAGAGAGAGAGAGAGAGAGAGAGAGAGAGAGAGAGAGAGAGAGAGAGAGAGAGAAGTGAGGGAAATGTGGAGAGAGGGAGTGGGTTTTGATATTTTATTTTGGGGAAGAAATGAGGAGATTGACGTGATAAGGCTTAAGGAATATGATTTTTTTTTTTTTAAATTATAATAGGAATTTTTTATATTTTGAAATTTTTGGGGAAGGAACTAATGGGTGGTACACTACTACCATTTTTCGGTTTGAATTTTTTTGAGCTTTGAATTCAGGGATTTCAACTCTTGTTTGGTTTCGCAGAAAGCAAAGAAAAGAAAATGAAACAAAGAAAAAAAACTGAATTTTAGTCTATAATAAACTAATTTCAAATGCATTATTTTATTTTTTAAAACTAAAGACATATGGTAGCATATATGGCAGCATATATGGCTACTTAAGTGGCATAAAAATAGATATTTTGATAACATCGTTAGCCACATCAGCTTTTTCCTTCCACCACTTAATGGCATGAACTATTTTGACACAATACCAAAAAGTTAAGGACTAATCTGACACATTTGAAACGTTAGAGACTATTTTGACATATAGGACAAACGCTAGGGATTAAAAGTATAGTTTACCCTTATGTTTTTTGTTACAGAGTTTCAACCTATATCATTCGCTTCTAATAATAATTTTTTTATATAATTAGGGTCAGTTTGAATACCGCTTATTACTGAAAACTGAAAACACTTTAACAAAATAATTTTTAAATGTGTAAATAGTACCGTGGGACCCAGTTTTAAAGTTGTTTTTTTGAAAAAAAGTACTTGCGAGTCGTGTAAACAGTGCACGAGACCCACTAAAAAACGCTGGACGCGTAGCGTTTCCCAACTTGCATTTGCGTTGTTTTTCTGTGGATCTCGTGCACTGTTCACGAGACCTACAAGTACTATATTCAACAACTATTTCTTTAAAACTAGGTCCCACGATACTATTCACACATTTAAAAATTATTTTACTATAGTGTTTTCAATTTTTAACAATAAGCGGTATCCAAACATAACCTTAATAGACTTGGAAACCTGCTTAAGGTGGGTTAGATATTCCTTAAGCCTTTCAAGCGTTTAAAGTAAAAAGTTTTATGTTTAATTCCTTCAGCTAGCTGTTGAATGCCTAGTCTAAGAGGTCTAGATGGCCCACACCCTACAAGCATACCAGACAGATAGACAAACCAAAGTAATAATTATGTTTTTTATGATAGAGTTTCAATCAAAAAAGTTAGTTTCGTACCTTACCAGCCAATACGGCCAAAATTTTCCATACCGACACCTTCACCAGTACAAATACACTTTCATTTTGTGTCGGATTAAATACCGGCTATACCGGAGCAATTTCGGCCATATTGGGATTAATCAGGATTCTAGCCGGTAAGTGCATTTCAAATTGAAAAAAAAATCTTTGATTTATTTGTAGACTTTCAAGAAAAGTGAGAGTTGTTTGGTAAATTTTGAGAGAGGGAAGGGTTGACAAGAAGAAGGAAAAGAAGAAGAAGAAGCAGTTAAGGCAAGAAGCACTGGAACGCGTTGCCGTTGTTGATCACCCAAACTTCTAAGGCTTCTTCTTCTCAACTATCAGTTCACCTATGTGGTCACCTCCTCTCCTTCTTTATTATTCTTACTTTTTGCTTTTACCCTTCCCTCTACAATTTTCCCTCTTTTTATCTGCTCAAGGCCTCAAGTCCACGTGAAAATCTTATACTAATTTGAAATGTGATGGGACTTTGTGACTTTGTCTCTATTTATTATTATTATTATTATTAATGCTAAGTAAATTGATGGACTTGTTTTTAGGATTGAGATATAGTGCAATAGCCCTTGCTATTGCACAATGTAATACCTTATCAATAGTTCAAATCAAAAGTTAAAAAGTTAACTTTTGATATCAATCATTGAATTAAGGAAGTTAAAAAAGTAAAAAAGTTAATAATTTTTAAAAAGTGAAATTCATGTGAGAAAAATTGTATAGTACAATAGCCCTAACTATTTCACCGAATCACAGTCCTTGTTTTTACCTTGCCACTTCGGTACTCACCCACCCACTTTTATTTTTTTGCTAATCACTCACCCACCCTTAGAGCAACTGCATCAGTTGATGCAAAGTTGTGCAAAATAGAAAAAGGTGCTCATTTTACACATTTTGAGCAAAAAAAACATCCACATTAGTGGGTGTAAAATTGTGCATTTAATATTTTAATAATTTTTCTCTCTCCTCTGTTTCTCTCTCTTGTCTGTACCTGACTCTCACCTCACTCTCTTTCTCTCATCTCATAAATTGCTGGAGGCATCGATCTCTAACTCAAGCTTAAGGCCGGAGGCATCGATCAGTGCTCAGTGCTCAGGCCGGCATTGCTCAATCTTGTTTCTTAGGGTGTCGATCTCATTGTTTGATTAGTGGGTTCGATCTTGTTGCTCAGGTTGGAGGCGTCGATCTCTTTGTTGCTCAGGCTGTCGCTCGTTGTTGCTCAGGTCATCATCATCCCTCACTCTCTCTGACCTTTACCGCCGTCCCTCACTCTTTCTGATAAAGGAATTTTTGGATCTTTGGATTTGGGTAGGTTGATGATGGTGATGATGGTGGCTCGGTTGAATGGGTATGTGAATTTCTTTGATGGTAGTTTGGTTGAATGGGATGGTGGCTAGGTTGTTGTGTGGCTTGATGATGGTGGCTATATGGGTTGTCTTGGGTTTGTGAGAGAGATGAAAGTGGGAAAAAATGAATATTTTATTGAATAAATGTGTAGAATAGATAAACTGATGTGGGTGTTTTGTAAAAATAGGTGTGTAAAATAGAAAAAGTAGATTTTAGATGTGCAAAATGGAAAATTTTTTGCATCAACTGATGCAGTTGCTCTTATAGTCACGTGGAGGATATCTTTTGTATATTATATAACTACAATGGTACACACTACATATATTTATGATATTGGTTTCTCTATAGGTTTTTTTTTTTTTTTTTTTTTTTTTTTAAATAAGTATATTTATTGTTGTTATTGATTAGACGAGTGACATATAAATTTATCATTTATATATATATATATATATATATATATGTAGGGACACGATCCTCAAACGACCCAACGATGAGGTTGGGCTCGCGCGTGAAAGATCCCCCACAATAATATTTGTAGAGAGTGGGCTTGAAAGGCTAGCGTTGGGTCACGGGGTGTTGGTACAGGCCGGACCTTAGATAAACCTATACTAGAAAAGGTCTTAATCCGGATATCCAAGCCCAATAGCTTTATAAATTGAGGGATTGGACTCCTCGGATCATGTCCGAGGAGCACTAGTGTTTTTCTCCGGTTACCCGTTGATGGGTTTTCCATGGTGGAGCGCATATATTATCCGGGCATTCTCATTCCTGGAGTTTTTCCCAGGAAGTGAGATGGGGATCTCCTCCTAATTAGTTTACCTTTCCTTTTATACTAGCCTACGTTTGTTGTCCCTCGTCCACGTGTAGGGTCGATCTTTCCAGGACAGATATCTGTCCCATCAATCTAATCCCGAAATTGTTGGAGATGATCAATAAAGCCTAAGAATCCGGCTCTGTTAGGTGCAGTGTCATATCAGTGAAGGGTATTAAGGACAACTTCCCCAAGATATTTTCTGATCTTTCAAGTTAGCTTGTATTCCACTCTAATCCATGAGACTTTGGGTCTGCCGAGGACTAAGCTGTCCTCGGCTATATCTTCGGGCCACTTTGGGCTTCCTATTTTTGGACTTGGGCCCTGGCCTCCTTTAGTTTGGACCTGTGGACTCCCCATAAGCGAGCGGGCCGGGCCCATAAACTATTGGGCCCCACAATATATATTAGCGATAATTCCGAAACGGTACATCGATATTAACCGGTACTGAAATATTTCATTTCTTTGACCAAACCGAAACGGCTTCCAGTATGGTATTGATTCCCTTAGTTTCAATCTATAGTGTCTGTTTCTAATGATTGTACTCTTTATCATTAGACTAAAACACTAATCAATTTTTGGTGTAGGCGGAGATTGAACACCAGATCTCTCATTCAATCATTAGAAACTTTATTAGTCGACAAAAGTAATAATTATGTTTCATGTTATGATAAAGAGGACTTTTAATTATTTAGTGGTTAATAGCTATGTTATAAGATGATATACAAGATTGTTATATGAAGTTAAATCATGGAAGCATGATTTTTAATGAAATATTCATGAAGTTAAGAAGCTTTCAAGAAAGAGGCTTTCTCAAAAGATGTCATGTTTATCAAGTTAAGAAGTTTTCAAGAAAGTGATTTTTTTTTTTTTTTTTTGGGTATATTACAAAGCTTTCTCATAAGATATTTTAATTAAAGTTGTTCTAAGGTGATATATTTTTCTAAGGAAAGTGTTTTCCTTATGTGATGAGGTATATTTTTAAAGAATGTATCCAAGTTATTTTCCAAAAAAATGTAAAGACTTGTTTATATTCATGAAAATTTATTTGTGCATGTTCAAAGAATTTTACCTTGATACATGCATTCTTTCTAAAATATAATACCACCTAACCCCCTTATCGAGTATTTTTGCTCACCCTTTTTTAAAATATGTTGGGAAATTTAGACCCTGATTGATAGAATTAACAAGTTTTAAACCCAAGTTGTTAATTATATTTATTATGAATAAACGTTGTTAAAACAAACAAACATTAATATTATGTCAATATCATGCACAGTGGAATAGTAAATAAGACAAGCTATGATGACCCAGGAAAACTAATGAAACAAACTAGTTTCACAGTAAAAAACCTGAGGGGAAACCTTCCTGAAAAGCAATCCACTATAATAAAGAGAAGTTTCAGGTCTAGTACAAAACCTTTGTCCCTAAACTCTACAAATCCCCGTAAATAAACTTACAATAGAAACGTTCTACCGCTTCCAAACCCCTAAACATTTCAATATATGAACGCCACCCTTTTACACGGATCCCAGTATGTGACTAACTAATAATGCACAACTCATAGTACGTGACTAACTCCAACAACTTGAAGATTTTATTGGCTATAAAGTTCTTCACTCCATCAACAATGAAGATCAATAAACACTTGGTTACAAAACCCTAAGGCGCAAAAAACGCAGTAACATTTTGCAAAGAGAATAAGGCACTAAGTCACTTTTTGCATGTGTTCTCCATGTATGACGGCCTTTAAAATAAGCCTTATAAATGTCTTAGGGTTGTGAGAAAAGAAACCCTACACATACATGTCAGCATGAACCGAAAATCAAATCTGGAAATTCTGATTTCATAGATTTCGATAGATTCAGCTTCTGTCGAGCTTCTATCGAGCTTTTGTTGAGCTTTCTTCATTAAGTCTCGATAGATACTGTTTTTGTTGAGGTATCTGTCAAGCTTTAATGAACAGCTTTTCTTCACTTGTTTCTTGGTCTAATCTTCATGGATTAAATACTTAGCTTGAACAACATATTTCTTGAAGTACTAAACCTATCCCAGATCTATCCAATTACAAGTAAAGTGCATTTTGTCAAAGAATTAGTCAATTAAATAAAATATGTCCTTAACAAAATACATTTAGTGAGCAGGTAGCAAGAGCCTTTGTTGAGCTTTGCACTAGCTTATTTAATTATTAATTTTTATGTTAACGGCTTTAAGTTTATTTCTATAGAGAATTCGATTTATAAATCAATAGTTGAAAGTTGGAGCTTTTGATTTAATTAGAGATTTTAGTATGTTAACCCATAGCATTTTCCTAATTGATGATTTATATTATGATTTGGAGAAAAATATTAGATGCTTTGTATATCAAATAGTGAATAGGAAAGTTTTTTGTTTACAAGTTTGGTTTGTTTCATGTTAATATTAGGCTTAGGCATGGTACTAATATGTTGGTCATGGTTGAAAATCTGGAATTCAGGTTTGGCTCATGACAGGGTAACCCATACCCAAGATGAACTTGACCTATTTTTCAAGTTGGTTTTTTTTTTTTTTTTTTTTTTTTTTTTTTTTCCAACATATCAAATTCAAATGGGATAATACAGTATATCAATTCTTCACCAATGTTATTTTTATTTTTATTTTTATTTTCGATGCTTATTCCAATTTGTAAATTAGAATGGAATATTTCGGTACCAAGTTGTTTCGGAGTACCCTTTCTGGTTTATCTTTATATATGCGTGTGTGTGTGTGTGTGTGTATTATTAATATATACTGTGAGAGACCACGCCCCGAGCCCGTTTTATAGGATGTTGGGTCAAACCCACGTGAATGGGTGGAGTCGGGTTAATGTCTCTCAAAATAGAGGTTCGACTAGTTATATTTTCCCCTTTAGATTAAGGGTTTTACAATGGAGTCGTCACTTATATAATTATTGTGATAAATAAGAAAACCAAAATTGAAAAATTCCTCATTTTATTAATTTTTAATTGAATTTATATTGACCATAGGAAAATTACATGGCTTTGGTCCTAAATACAATTTAAGATAAAATACCTAACTTTATTTCCTAGTTAAAATCTAAAAATTGAAAATTACAAGGATAAACATTGGTCTATTAACCCTTGATCTAAGTTCGGAGGCTATGTTACAAGGTGAGAAGGTGTTAGGCACCCACCTTACCCGATGAAACCGGTCTTCTAGACTATGGTGGCCAACATTCATATCATATCATCCTATATATTATCAATCAATTTGCATGTTGAATTTAAAGTGTGTGTGCATGTGATAAATCTAATTCAATTTATTAAACATTTCATTTGGATTGTAAAATAAATTCTAGTGAATGTGTGTGGATGGTGATATCCTAAATTCAAGAATTTAAAAGAATTATTAAACAAATATATTTTTCATGTTTTTGATGTGAATTTAAAATCGAAACTAGTGTTATGCATGAACATGTGATGAACAACCAAGAACATGTAAAGAACAATTAAGAACATTCAAACATATTTAAAAAAATTTAAATGATTATTATCTTGTTTTAATCTTAAACTCTCATCATGGCAACACAAAAAACAATTAGGGAAATTGATTGTACCTTTATGCAAGATCTATATGGTGGAGGAAAAGACTCTTGAAGGAGGTCTTAAGGGTAGAGGAAAAGAAGAGTTAAGAGAGGAAGAGTGAGTCTTACTCAATACCTTGAGACTCAAGAAGACCAAGATATGACAAGACTATTCAACTTCACTAGAACTCAAAAGAGGAGAAGAGAGGGGGGTTTTTGTGTCTGTTGGAATGGAGGAGAGGGGGGTTTATATAGTAGTGGTGGAAGAAATATGAATGGAAGGCCAATTGATGAGGGTTGATAAAGAATCATGAGCCTAAACCTCATTTTAACCTTTGGGGAAATCTGGTGCATTAAACGTGGATAGTGGTGAGAGTGAGGAGCAAGCCAAAATTCGGTTTTCTCGTAGCTGCTGTAACAGCCTATAGAGCCAATTTCAAAAAATCATATCTGACTCGATTCTGATCGGAATTATCTCGTTCTTGTGCTCAAATTGAAGCCCGATGTCTAGTTTCTAGGAAAATTAATATCATTCACAGATTCAAAATATTTTAAGAGATATCGATGAAATGGTGAGCAGAGGTCATTTGTAAGAAAATTATTTCAGCACAATTAACATTAATAGATCCCAAATTAGCTCCTAATTAACATTAAATGGCTCTAATCACTCCCATTTCAGACTTAATTGGTTTACAATTTACCCTAATTAAAAGATAATTGCACAAATTACTCATTAAATAATTAATGTTTATCTATCTAATTAATTAGGTGTATGCAACCTTACCATAAAATGTAGTCCTAACCAATCAAATCATGACACATTATTAATCTTAAATTGATTATAATTATAACCAATTGGAATCAATTGTTCATAATCACATATAGTCAGACTCAATTTGTGATAATGCATCTCGGCCATTAAAACTTGATTTGATGATAATTTTCAATCTGATGGTCGGATTATGGCTTATGACCAGTCGATTTAATCATTACAATATCAAGATTATTTTGGTGAAGTGAGATTAAGGATCTAATGACCAGAATCAAGATTCATATTTCCAAGGCAAAATTACCCTTTTACTCTCCAAGTAAGGTTAAATGCGAATTGCAAAATGAGGTGTCAACATATACATATATATATATATATATATATATTTTTTTTTTTTTTTTTGGTTGGGTTTAGGTTACACCTAGTGTAACTCAAAGTAATGTTACACCACCCAATAACTTGTTATGCAATTCATATTTTGAAAATTCCACCGTTGAATTACATGTTCTATATGTTCTTAATATTCATGCCAATTTTCACATCAATTGGATGTTATTTACCATTCGATTCATAAACTCATCTTTTATGCATTATTTTAAACTGCAAAAACTTGAATTTAAACAATTGATTGATGACATGACTATTAATTTTTTATCACCTTGAAATTTTGCAAGCATGGAGAATATGCAAAGATAATGTAATCTAATGGTGGATTTGTCAAAATTTGCATCTACCTAAAATCTATTGAGTGGTGTAACATTACTTAAAATTACATCAAGTGTAACTTGAACCTAACAAAATATTTATATATATATAGAGAGAGCTGGACTCAAGTTACACCTAGTGTAACTCTAAGCAATGTTATACCAATCAATATTTTTTTAATTGGATGCAAATTTTTACAAATCTACCGTTAAATTTCATTATCTTCATATATTCTTCATGCTTACAAAATTTCAAAGTGATCAAAGATTAAAACCCGTGTCATCAATCAATTTTTTAAATTCAAGTTTTTGTATTTTAAGATAGTGCAAAAAAGATGAGTTTATAGATCAAATGGTAAATAACATCTAATTGACATGAAAATTGGCATGATTGTTAAGAACATATAGAACATGTAATTCAATGGTGAGATTTTCAAAATATGAATTCTATAACAAGTTATTGGGTGGTGTAATATTACTTGAAGTTACACCAGGTGTAACTTGAACCCAACCCATATGTATATATATATATATATATATAATTTCATATTTCAATTAATATATTTGTAGGGATGTTAGGCCCAGTAGAATATATGAGGCCTGGGGCCCAATCTAAGGACATGAAGTAGTCCAAGAAGGGGTGAACATTATCAGAGGAGTCTGTGTTAGTAAGTGAATAGGTTATTTTTTATCACAGGGGTCCATGAGAGCGGTACGAGGTTGAATACCTCCTCGACTAATCAGAGTTGAGGTTCGAAGTGGTGGTCTACCATCCAAGGCAGCGTTCTAGAAGATTCTATTGATATGGATAAGCATTACAGAAGCATAGAATAGAGGGAAGTCCTAAAATATCTAAAAAGAAAGCTGCTACCACCACATTGAATGCTCTACACCTAACCAATTGACTGCATTAATGTGAAGGTGATACCTGAACAATAATTTTCAACCATACAACTACTACCAAAGACTTTAGGAAGGTGCTGATGGGATAAGGATCAATACCAACAATCTGCCCTATATGTGGAGGGTAAAGAGGAAAGAAGGAAGATAGTATAAAACAGAAAGAAGACCCTGAAGAGATGTGATCGAGAAATTAAGAGAGAAACATTGTAACTATCAAGAATTGAACTTGTAATCAAACTTGAGAAGAAATATATAAGAACTGATCTCCTCGAACAGTGCCGAAGACGATTTTCTCTAGATTAAACCAGTCTATCTTCATTTTCTTGTCATCTAGATCCATTTTACTTGTTGTCTGACTCATTAAAACCCAGTTTTTCAATCCACTCTCTACAAATTCATTGTATTGGGCTCTTTCGACCTAACTTCATCCATCTTTTGGGCTTGGGAGCCAAATTGTGTCATTACAATTGGCGCCGTCTGTGGGAAATTCTGGTGCTGTAGTGATTTTAACGTCCAACTATGGTAGGTTCAGGTCCAAATCTGGAAGAATCTATGGGGTCCCAACTTTAAGATCATTTTGTTAACCTTGAGTGCGGAAGGGACTGGAAAGCTAGTGTGCATACCACCCATACTAACAGGAGCCAGTCTCGAAGCGGGAGTCACCTTTCTCATGAGGAGAATACCGAAGCCATGCAACTGAAGATTGATCATTTGAAGAGGAAGTTGCGCCACGAACGAAGAAGGCAAACTCCCTGCAATTCTGACTTCTCTTCTGACAATGAGGAGGATGATAGTTATAAACCCAGATCAAGGACTCCTCCTAGTGAGTCTTTCTCGTATGATAAGGACTACCATCATAAGCGCAGAAGCAGGAACTCATCTTCCAAAGGCTTGAAAAATGATGCAATGAGCAGAGCGCTCAACTAAATTTCCAAATCACCTTTCATATGCAGAATTGAGGGACGGAGACTTCCTTAGCAATTCACTCAGCCCACATTCACCATGTATAATGGTCGAACAAACCCTGTAGAGCATGTAAGCCACTTCAACCAGGGAATGGCTGTGCACTCCAAGAATGAGGCTTTGATGTGTAAGGTATTCCCATCCAGCTTGGGGCCTGTGGCGATGAAGTGTTTTGATAGCCTAGATGCAGGTTCCATTGATTCCTTTAAAGAGCTCACCCAGGCATTTGAGTCTCGTTTTATTACGTGCAGTAAGGTTTCTTAGCCCTTAAATTCCCTACTGTCCATGTCCATGCGAGAAGGGGAGACCCTGAAAACGTACTCGGACAGATACTAGAAGATGTTTAATGAGATCGATGAGGACTTTGATGACGTGGCTATAAGGACTTTTAAGGTCAGCTTGCTTGCCGAGCATGATTTGAGAAAGTCCTTGACCAAAAAGCCAGTAAGGAGTGTGCGTCAGCTTATGAATCGTATTGACGAATATAAGCAGATCGAGGAAGACCAGCAACAGGGGAAGGGAAAGGCTAATGTTATCCTTCAGGACAGGAGGGATTTCAGGTCGGATAGATACAATAATAACAGAACCCAAAGGGATTTTGCTGGGCAATCTGGGTCTACAGCTCCTCAGGTGGTTAGCATGGTGTTTCAAGAGCCTGTACATCAAGTCTTGGAGAAGATGAAGAATGAGTCATACTTTAAATGGCCAAATAAGATGGAAGGAGACCCCATGAGGCGTAACCAAAGTCTTTATTACCAGTACCACCAAGAACAGGGGCATACCACCGAGGACTGTAGAATTCTGTGGAATCATCTGGAGTAACTGGTCAGAGATGGAAGGTTAAAACAGTTTTTGTATCGACCTAACAGGTAAAGAGACCAGGCAAGGTCAAGGGCTCAGGGGAACACTTCTTCAAAGCCCCCTTTGGGCATAATTAATGTTATGGGAGAACTGGTTCTCATTCCTCCAAGATGATGTCTGTAGCTCGGCTACTCGCCGTGGACTCTAATTCTGAGTCGAAAAGGGCTAGAGTGGAGATCTGACCGGCGTTGAGTTTTTCAGACGAGGACAAGATTGAAACCATACAGCCACACGATGATGCTTTAGTGGTCACCCTCAAGATAGGAGGGTATGATGTGAAGAGAGTGTTAGTAGATCAGGGCAGTGGTGTAAAGATTATGTACCCTGACTTGTACAAAGAGCTGAACTTAAAGTTCGAGAATTTGACAGCCTATGATTCACCTTTGGTAAGTTTTGATGGGAAAGTTGTCATCCCAAGGGGTCAGATTAGATTGCTTGTGCAAGTAGGTTCAGAGGTAGTGGAGATGGACTTCATTGTGGTGGATGTTTATTCTCCCTACACGGCTATTGTGGCTAGACCCTAGCTTTATGCTCTAGGGACCATTTCTTCAACTCTGCATTTGAAGGTGAAATATCCGTCAGGGGACCAGATTGAGGAGCTTGTGGGGAGTCAATCCAGTGCCTGGTGGCTGCAATCATGCATTAGCCTGAGGCTGACTCCTCGGCCTCTGCTGAGGGGTGCTTATGGCAATCAAGGATTCCAGTCCTATCTACGAATGTGGTGTCGAAAGAGGCAAAGTGTGAGAGGTTGGAGGAAATTATTATAGATGGTGATCCGGAGAAGTTTTTTCAAGTCGAACCTCAGTTACCTCCTCAGGAAAAGGATGAACTGTTAGCGTTTCTAAGGAGGAATATTGATGTGTTTGCATGAAATGCTTATGAGGCTCCAGGGGTGGATCCAGACTTCATTTGCCATCATCTGAATTTCAACCCAACTATCCTCCCTAGGAAACAAACACCTCAGCACTCATCTAAAGAGCATTCTGATGCTGTCAAGGAGGAGGTGAACAAGCTTAAGCAAGCTGGGGCTATTAAGGAAGTTTTTTTTACCTTGAGCGGTTGGCCAATACAGTGGTAGTGAAGAAGAAGAATGGGAAGTGGCGGGTGTGTATGGATTTCACAGATCTGAATAAATCTTGCCCCAAAGACCCTTTTCCCATGCCTCAAATAGACCAATTAGTGGATGCCACTGTTGGCCATCCTCGGATAAGCATCCTAGACGCCTTTCAAGGGTACCATCAGATACCTTTAGCTTTAGGTGATTAAGAGAAGACAATTTTTGTTACCCCTACTAGGAATTACCACTACAATGTGATGCCCTTTGGTCTTAAGAATGTAGGGTCTACTTATCAGAAGATGATAACCAGGATGTTTGAGCCACAACATGGAAAGAACATTGAAATTTATATAGACGACATGGTGGTTAAGAGTAAGTTGGAGTCCGAGCATATTAACGATCTCGGGAATATCTTTGAGATCTTGAGAAGACACAAGCTACGACTTAATGCTTCTAAGTGCTCTTTTGGTGTTGGATCAAGGAAATTCTTGGGGTACATGGTAACACACCACAGAATTGAAGTCAACTCTGACCAAAAGTTGATAGGGATGACTGTTACTTTAAACCGATTCATTTCTCGGTCAGTAGACAGGTGTAGACATTTTTTTCTAGTTGTTGAACAAATGGAAGGGATTTGAATGGACCAAAGAATACGTCTTGGCCTTCCAGCAGTTGAAGGAATACCTATCTCAGCCACCCATTATGTCTAGACCGGAGGTGGATGAGGTTTTGTTTGCTTATATTGTTGTGGCTTCCCATGCAGTGAGCCTGGTGCTTGTACTAGTTGATAGCGGTGTACAAAAGCATTTTATTATGTGAGCAAATCACTACATGAGGCTGAGGTCCGTTACCTACCACTGGAGAATGCCATTTTGGCAGTGGTGCATGCTACGTGTAAGCTCCCCCACTACTTCCAGTCACTAACGCAGTTTTGTTGACACCCTATTTTGCAACCCGTATTTAACCTCACATGGAGGGTAAAAGGGTAATTTCACACTGGAAATATGCATCTTGATTCTGGTCATTAGATGCTTAATCTCATTTTACCAAAGTGATCTTGATGTTGTAATGATTAAATCAACTGGTCATAAGCCCTAATCGGACCATTAGATTGAAAGTTATCATCAAATCAATTTTTAATGGCTGAGATGCACTATCACAAATTGAGTCTGACTATATGTGATTATGAACAATTGATTTCAATTGGTTATAAGTATAATCAATTTGAGATCGATGATGTGTCATAATTTGGTTAGTTAGGACTACATTTTATGGTAAGGTTGCACACACCTAATTAACTAGATAGTTAAACATTAATTATTCAATGAGTAATTTGTTCAATTATCTTTTAATTAGAGTAAATTTGGAACCAATTAAGTCTGAAATGGGAGTGATTTGAGCCATTTAATGTTAATTGGGAGCTAATTTGGGAACCTATTGGTGTTAATTATGCTGAAACTATTTTCTAACAAATGATTTTTGCTCACCATTTCATCGATATCTCTCTGAATATTTTGAATCTGTGAATGAGGTTATTTTTCCCAGAAACTAGACATCTAGGGCTTCAATTTGAGCACAAGAATGAGACAATTCCAATTAGAATTGAGGCAGATATGATTTTTCAAAATTGGCTCTATAGGCTGTTACAGTAGCTACGGGAAAACCGAATTTTTGCTTACTTCTCACTCCCACAAATCTTTCCATTTAATGCACCAGATTTCCCCCAAGGCTAAAATGAAGTCTAGGTTCATGATTCTTTGTCAACCCTCATTAAATGGCCTTCCATTCATATTTCCTCCACTACTACTATATAAACCCCCATCTCCTTCATTCCAACACACAAAAAATCCCCCTCTCTTCTCTTCTCTTGAGTTTTAGTGAAGTTGAGTAGTCTTGTCATATCTTGGTCTTCCTGAGACTCAAGGTATTGAGTGAGACTCACTCTCCCTCTCCTAACTCTTCTTTTCCTCCACCCTTAGGACCTTCATAAAAAATCATCTTCTCCATTATATGGATCTTGCATGAAGGTATAATCCTCTTCCCTAACTGTTTGTTTATATTGCCATGATGAGAATTTAAGATTAAAGTATGATAATTCTCTTGAATATGTTTGAATGTTCTTAATTGTTCTTATGTATTCTTCATATGTTCTTAGTTATTCATCACATGTTCATGCATATCACTAGATTTAATCTTAAATTCACATCAAAAATATGAAAAACATGTTTGTTTAGTAATTTTTTCAAATTCTTGAATCTAGGTTATCACTATCCACACACATTCACTAGAGTTTATTTTTCATCCAAATGTCATGCTTAATAAGTTGAATTAGGGTTTATCACATGCACACACATCAAATTCAACATACAAATTGATTAAAATATTGGATGATGTGATATGAATGTTGGCCACCATAGTCTAGAAGACCGGTTTCACCGGGCAAGGTGAGTGCCTAACACCTTCCCACCTTGTAACATAGCCTCCGAGCTTAGATCAAGGGTTAGTAGATCAAATGCTTATCCATGTAATTTTTTATTTTTAGATTGTAACTAGGAAACAAAGCCATGTACTTTATCTTAGATTGTATCTAGGACCAAAGCCATGTAATTTTCCTATAATCAATGTAAATTCAATTTCAAATTAATAAAATGAGGAATTTTTCATTCATGGTTTTCTTATTTTTCCAATAATTAAATAAGTGGCGACTCCATTGTAAAACCCTTAATCTAAAGGGAAAAATATAACTAGTCGAATCTCCATTTTGAGAGACAATAACACAACTCCACCCATTCACATGGGTTTGGCCCAACATCCCATGAAAACGGGCCAGGGGCGCGGTCTCTCATAAGCTTCTGCTTAGGTCTCTACTTCGGAGTGCTTATTACACAGGGAGGATTGCCAAGTGGGGTACGATCCTAGGAGTTTTTGATATCAAGTACATGTCCGCATCTCTGTCAAGGGTCAGGTCTTCACTAATCTAGTGGCCGAGTTTGCTAAAACCCCATTCAAAGAAAAAGTTGAGAAACAGAACATGGATGGAAAAATCGATTGGCATGGTCTCCCTGCAAGAGCCTTTACCCTGGAGAGTACACGTTGATGGTGTGGCGAATTAAAGAGGATCTGGAGTGAGGCTAGTTATAATTTCTCATGAGAAGATTATTATTGAAAAATCCTTAAGGTTGGGCTTCTCAGCCACCAATAACAATGCCGAGTATAAGGCTCTATTGGTAGGGATGACTATGGTTCAGAGAATGGGTGGAATGGTTCAAAGAATGGGTGGAAAGGCAGTGGAGATGTTTTCAGATTTGAGATTGATTGTAAGCCAGGTAGGGGGAGAGTTGTATTGTTTAACTTTTACTTTTGTGTAATTTGTAATTTATTCTCTTATTTGTATTGAAACGAAGATAAAGATTTTATTAGCATCAAACATGTTGCAAGTATGTATATACATTTTTGTTAAGGTGAAATTTTAATTATTTGAAATTAATCCTATTGGTTTTTGTAAATCTAAATTTTAAAACAAGTATTCAAGCATACCTAAGGTGCTTGTAACTGCATGCAGGAGTAATTATCAATGGGTTGATAATTATGGAATTAGGATAGTGGGATGTTAAAAAATGTATAATTCTTACAGCAATTTTCGCAATTTGTTAAGTTGACAAATTGTGTTCATAGTAATTAACAGCACTTTTATATAGTTTAACCGCTAACACCATTTTTATTATACACCAATCACAATAAACTAAATATATAAAAAAAAATTTTTGAAAATTGTTTCTTTCATTTCAATAAACTTACCAATTCAGATATGATTAGTAAGCCAAAAAGAAAAACTACCGATTAAACTAAATAATAAATTTTTAATATATATTAAACTAAGGTTGGATAGAAATAACCACTAGAGAGGGTTGGCCTTAACCCTAGAAAACGAGTTCGGCTCCTCTCAAGTTTAAACTCCTTATATTTTCCTCCAGTTTTTGTCCAGATAAGTGACACGTGGCAAGTAACAAATCCAAATGTTAAAAAGCCACCCACGTCAACAACGAATTTTCTCTCAATTTTTGGGTATTTGTTTCTCTCTTTCTTTATGTGTCTCTCTCTAGCCCTTTCTATCTGTCTCTCCATTGGTCTTTAAGGGTGTGTTTGTTTGGAGGTGAAATAAGGTGGATGGAAAACTTTGGAGAGAAAATAGGAAGAATTTTTTTTTTTTAGTGTGTTTGGTTGGGTGAGGGGGAAGGAAAATAAATGGTGGGGCCCAGATGTTTTCTCCCCGGGCCCACCAAAAAGTTTTCTCCTCAAAATGGAGAGAAAATGGAAATGCTTAATAGACAAAAATGCCCATGTCCAATTCTTTTTTCTTTTTCTTTTTTTTTTCTTTTTTTTGTGGTGGGCACATTGCATCTTTCCCTTTTTTTTTTCTTTTCTTTCCTAGACATTGCTTTTTCATTTTTGTTTTTGTTTTTGTTTTTTTGTTTTTTTTTTTTTTTTTTCATTTTTTGATTTCCTGGGTTGTGGGTGGGCACATTGCCTTTTTCTTTTTCTTTTTTTCGTTTTTTCTTTTCTTTTCTTTATTAGACGTTGCCTCTCTTTTTTTTTTTTGGACTATGGGTGTGATAGTTTTTTTTTTTGTTGTTTGTCACTTTCTTGTATTAATTTGCCATCAATTTTTTAATAAGGGTGTATGAGCAAATTTATACAAACTCACTTTTTCCATCCCTCCACTTTTCCACTCCCAACCATACAAAAATGAGAGATTAAAATCTTTTCTATTCTTACACTTTTCCATCCCTCGAATCAAATAGACCCTAATATTATCACCGCCACCTGAACATGAAAGGGCATCAAGATTAGAACTTGGGTAAAAGCCAATTATGAATGATAAGAGAAAATCCAAGTCTGTTTTCTTTTTCTTTTTTTGACAAAATCCAAGTTTGCGTTCTTTTCAATCTCAATAGGCTGCTAAACTTCACAAATTTGTCCCATAACTATAACCTCAAATAAAAATAATAGAAATTAAAAACAAGAAAGGGGAATGGGATAGTCATAGGGGTGGCAAAATTAACCCAAACCCATTTACCCATTCAAATCCACCCACTTAAATGAGACCTAAACCCATCCAATTATTAATTGAGTTAAATATGTATTAACTCAATTAAACCAAATTATTATTAATGTTTATTGGGTTTTAACTGGGTACCCAATTAGACCCAATTATGATCCAAGTATTATTTCTACAAATTACCCAACTCTAAAATACCCCAAAACCACTAAAAATGACAAAAATACCCCCTTAAACCTAAAAAATGACCAAAATACCCCAAAATCTAAAAAAGACCAAAATATCCCCTAAACCTAAAAATTACCAAAATACCCCCCGAAACCTAAAAAAAGACTGAAATACCTCCAAAATCTAAAAAATGACTGAAATACCCCCAAAACCTAAAAATTGACCAAAATACCCTTAAACCTAAAGAATGACCAAAATATCACCTGAACCTAAAAATTACCAAAATACCATCGAAACCTAAAAAATGACTGAATACCCCCTAAATCTAAAAAATGACCAAAATACCCATGAAACCTAAAAATTAACCAAAATATCCCCTAAACCTAAAAAATGACCAAAATACCCCTGAAACCTAAAGATTACCAAAATACTCCCTAATCCTAGAAAATGACCGAAATACTCCCTAAACCTAAAAATGACCAAAGTACCCCTTAAACCTTAAAAAATGACCGAAATACCCCTAAAACCTAAAAAATGATCGAAATACCCTTGAAACCTAAAAAATGACTAAAATACCCCCTAAACCTAAAAAAATAACTAAAATACCCCTAAAACCGAAATACCTCCTAAACCTAAAAAATGAATGAAATACCCCCGAAACCTAAATGACCAAAATAACCTCAAAACCTAAAAATTGACAAAGCACCCCCCCCCAAATCTAAAAATTACCAAAATACTACCCTAAACCTAAAAAATGACCGAAATAACCCATAAACTTAAAAATGACCAAATTACCCCCCCTAAACCTAAAAATTGACTAAAATACTCCCTAAACCTAAAAAATGATCCAAATACCATCACAACCTAAAAATTAACTGAAATACCCCCAAAATCATTTCACCTACCCTCACCTTACCCCACTTCCTCTACCTATATACAACTCTTGGTTTTCCCGTTCTTTCTTTGTGTTTTATTCTTTTACTTGTAACCATGGTTTTAAAAACCGGAATGGACAAAGAATTGAAAAAGAGATTGGTTATCGGTTTTATGGTCTGACCGGGGTCGGACTGATGGTTAAATCGATGATGTCATAATTAATATATGAATTTTAATTTTAATAACTTCTATTAAGAAAATATAAAAAATAGAAAGTGTTTTTTTTTTTTTCATACCACATTTCTTTTCTTGTTAGTAATTATTGACAAAGAATAAACTATTTAGTATTTTAGCATCATATTTTAGTTTATATAAATAATAGTACAACTTTAATTATTTATTTATTCAAGAAAATTTAAATAAAAAACCCAAAGTCAGTTGACTAGACAAGTCACTGACTTATTATTGAATAATGCTAGAAATACAAACTATTTTACAAAAAATTTTACAAACTGCTGATGTGGTGAATGATTATTGGTAAATGAAAAAGTGATTAATGGTGGACTTAGATGAAAACCAATAAAATGTTGGCCACATCAACATTTTGTAAAAATGTTGTAAAATAGCTTGTGCCTGTAGCATTACTCCTTATTATTACCAATCCACTTTCCCACTCTCCCACTCCTAGCCCCCACACGTTTACTTTTTTTCTTTCTTTCTTTTTTCTAATCCACCCCGTAAATCTAGCACTCCATTCCCCACTTTACTTACCATCAAAAACTCTTTATTTTTTCAGTCTTCTGTCCTCCACAAAGTCCATCTCTCTCTCTCTCTCTCTCTTAGAAAGTTAGATCTATCATCTATCTCTGTAATACCATCATCGGTTCCTCTCATTCCTCTCTTTCTAACTGAAGATCTGTAGATACCACTCCAAGATGCTAATTTCAATGCCAAGCATGAACATTCAATCATTTTCTCACTCTCTCAAGCATAGCCAATCTTAAGAAAAAAGATTTTATTGCAATCCCTTGGGCACCAGCTTTCTACCTTTACAGCTGTCTTGTCTATCGTGGCCTTTGCTATTGCTACTATCTCTATCTGTACCTCCATAACTACAACCAAGTCTGCAACTCATGATGGCTTGTTTATGGTCCACCTTACACCAAAGTTGATTTTGGAAAGTGAGAATAAGAAAAAGCCACTCACGATACAGTCCTATATACCTTCAGTATACATCCCTGCATAGACAATATAAGTACTATCGTGAACTTTTATAAAATTTGTAAATAGAAACTATTTGGGCCTATGTAAAAAATAAATAAATAAGTCATGCAATAGTATCCATCAGCCATGACATCTCAAACAGATACACGAGTTTCTATTTTAGCACCTCATTCCACAAAAAACACTCCACAACAATGATGTTATTTCTATAAATTTTGGCATATGAGCTACAGTAGACTGCCATAGATAGCAATCTAAGAGCATTCTCATTAAAGATTTCAAAAAATTTAGCATTTAGCATTTTAAAAACCTACTTTGTCAATTTTAACAACTCACTTTACAGTACACCCAACATCAAAGATTTTATATTATTTACCACATCATTAAAATATTATTTTTTATTCTCATTCTCATCTCTTTCACTACCAGCAAACCCACCGCCACTGCCACCACCACCCACAGCCATAACCACAGTTGCCACCACCACCAACCACAACCTTAACTCCCAACCACCAAAATAAAAAAATAAATAAATAAAAAGAAAAGAAAAAAGTCCATCCCTTCTTCAACTTTGTAGCACGCACCCACACACACAAAAACAAACCACACATTTTTCTTTTACAACTCAACCTCTGGTTCCGGCTCTTCGTTCCCATGAATGAACACCACTTCCCTCCCCGTCATCATCTTCTTCCACGACGGCGACTTCGCTTTCCTTTCCCCTTCCTCCTTCGCACTGTAAAACCAAAGCACAATCCCAAAACCAAATCAAGACCCAAAATCAAATCAAACTCACCCTGATCTGAATCTACCACAAAATCGCAACCAAAACCCACCCTAGCCTCTTCGATCTCAACCCCAGTCAAGAACATCGACCACGTCGACTCAAGAATGACACCTCAAGAACGCCGACTCAACCCGACTTGAACGCTAACTCAAGCTTGGGTTTTTGGGTTCCTCCATAGAGAGAAGAGAAGAGCTTGGGTTAAGGGGGAAAAAAAAGGGTAGCGTGATGACTGATGAGGCGTGGGTTGAGGGAGAACCAAAAGAGAGAAAGATGGAAATCGCGTGTGAGAAAGAGAGAGGGCACGTGTGGAGATTAAAATATAATATTTGGGTTTGACATTCAGCTACAGTGCGCTGCTAGAGATAGCAACGCATTATAGCTGGGTGTCAAAAAATTTAGCATTTGCCGTCTTTGATGGAGCACGTTTTTTTGTGCTTGGAGCTATAAAAATAGCATATCAAAGCATTTAGCATCTTTGATGAGAATGCTCTAATGTAGCTCAAAACTTATAACAAGAAATATTATTATATTCCTTAGATAAAATGGCGTTGCTGTGTTTGTAGAGGTAGTTTTTATTATTATTATTATTATTATAATGAGTTGTTTATATTATTTTAAGTGAAGTGGTAAAAAAAAAAATAGAACTTTTGATGTAGAGTGTATTATAAAATAAGGTGTTAAAATAGATAAAGTAGGATTTTAAGTTGCTAAAAATTAAAAATTTTAGCTCCTTTGATGTGAATGCTCTAAGAATTGTAAATAATATAATGGTACATACCCCTGCTAGTTTAGTTCACTATATGATCTTTTCTTTCATATTCTATTTCTTTTGTTAGTTCTAATAGCCAGTGGTCAGTTTTTGCTGATATGCAAAGATTTGATTTCCATGTGGCCCAAAAGCACCAATAAATGTATGATTAGAGTTGCTCTAAGAACCATTTTAGCCACAACTCCAGAAAAAAAGTAAATTACTTAATCTATGACATAGAAATTATAATAATACACAGAGAACTACGAGGAATCACTGAAAGAAAATGTGTTACCTTAAACATATTTAAGTAAAAAGGTCTTTCTAAATTCATTCTCCTCAGCTTGAAGTAAGTATATGCAAAACTTAGTTGATCACATGAGGTAAATTGGTCAACTTCATTGAACCAAAGACAAGAAAATAAATTTGACATTGGTGTATGTGCCCATGCTATAAAGAAACCTTCAAGAATGACCAAAAGTAGATGGCTATAAAATGGTTCAAATCAACAATGCTAAGAGCATTACCATTGGGGATGGCATAAAAGTTGTATTTTACTCTCTAAAAATCTGCTTTATCTATTATACCAACTCACTTTATAATACACCCTACATCCCAATTTTTATTTTTACATATAACTTATTAAAATAATATAACTACACAATAAAATAATATTAAATAAAAAATATGTTTCTCATCTCTTTCCTTTGCTACCAACCAAGACCACCACTATTCACTCAACAGACCACCACCATAGACCACCACTATTCACCAAGCAAACCACCACAAACCACCATATTCAACCAATAAACCCAAAAACAATCCATACCAAACACCAGCACCTCCATCAACAATACCCACAAAACCCACCACCACCTCCATCAACAATACCCACCATGTGAGGTTATCAAAGAAAAAAAAAACCACTGTGTGAGTGAGAAAAATTAGAGAAGAGACAAAAGAGAGAAAGAGAGAAGAGAGTCATAGATTGAATACAAAGAGGAGGAAGACAAAGAGAAAAAGTGAGAGAAAGAGAGAGAAGATAATATTATTTTATTTACACATACTAGTTACAGGAAGTTCTAAATACCCATACTTACTGTAGCTAGGATGTAAAAAAAGAAGTTTACATACTCGGATGTCAGGGGTTTTTAAGGCTCCAATTGGTAAAATAGCAATTGGGGGATTTTTATACCCCCCAATGCTAATGTTCTAAAGAAAACAAAAACTTCACAACTTTCCAGAAAGCAAGTGCAGTTAAAAAAAATTGCAAAACCAAATGTAATCTTTTGAATTTAGTTACAAATATTCATTCAAAATTATTAATAAATAGAAACACTCCTATGCATAGAACACCCACCCAACATGACAACACACCGTTGAAGACAGAAAACAACAATACCTAAGAGGGTTTTCAATGAAGGGAGGAGGAGTGGTGAGGGTGAGGCATCGGTGGCTGTGCTAGCAAGAAGAAACAAAAGTGGCTGAGAAGGAAGCGTGGCTTGGAGGCAAAAGGCCACTGTCGCCAGCAAAGGGAGCCGACGTCACGATAGGCTAGGGTCTGTGTTCGACATCTCTCTTCCCCTTCTCTCTCTCGCGTCGTTGTGTTTTTGTTAAACAAAAATCAGATTTGTTTTTAATCGGGTCAGTATGATTTAGATTTGATTTCAATGGGTCAATTTGCTTTAGATTTAATCTAACATGGAGACTAATTTTTTAAAATAAAAAATGCCACATCATTAAAAAATGTCATCTTATTGTTCCATTAGCCACGTAAGTAATACTACTAACGGCCATTAGTAAAAGGACTAATACAACTCAGTTTTAAAACTTGAGGGACCAATTGTATTCGCTTCAAACTTAAGAGATCAATTACGCACTCAGTGTAAACTTGAGGAACCAACTTTGTAGTTATCTGTATTTTTTAAGTTGATTTTAGTTTTTCTTTATTAATATTTTAAAGTGATAAATGAAATTTTTTATTTTTAAATCTATATAAAAATATTGGAAATTTTGTGATTTTTAATATGTGATAAACACCTAAAAATATTTAGCAAATTTCAAGAATACAACCCAACATCGAAAAACAAAATATTTCCATTGAAAATTGTTTTTTTTTTTTTTTTTTTTAATTTTAAAAACGATGTTTTCAAGTTATTGGACTTAAGTGTCTAATATAGGGAAACTAGGTCCAACCCATGTGCACGGAGAGTTAGTTAAAGCAAGATAACAAATAATTTTGGAGGAAATGAGGCAAAGAGAAGGTCTATTACGAGATTCTATTAGTATTTTTTAGTCATAATTAAAAAAAATTTGTAATTTCAAAATTTTTTTTTGGTTAAATGTAATTTCAATTCTATTTGCGTGTATATTTGGACAACCCAAAAAAAATTCTAATATTAACATATGATGATGCCAAAAATCGTTAATAAGTCGCACAATCCTTACGTGCTCGAGATAACACCTGCGAAACAGAAACGAAGAAGACCTTATAGAGAATACTGGTGTGGTACTGGCCAAATACCCTTCGAAAGTTAAGTCATAAAACTTTCACAACTTTAGAGTGCCAGAATTGGGGTAAATTATGTGTACCTTGATTTATGAGGGTTTTGGGGTTTTTATAGTAGTGTAGGGAAGATCCTCATCAATGCACGCATCTTGTAGGATCCTTTCCTTGTAAGAATCTTCTTAATTAGGGTTAACCATGGGGCGTAAGATGTTTCCCTATATACTCATGCGTGAAGGCCAAGCAAGGCCTTGTCAGACCCGTCAAAAGTTTCTTCATCCCCGTCAGCTTCCTTCCGTTGGCTTCCTATCCCATCTAGGCGTTCTGGTCATCACATGCAGGTATCGTCATGGTTGTCAAAATCTCGATCTGCATCCTACGATCCTACGATTTTACGGTCCTACCTACCTAAAACGATCCGGATTTTTCAAGGATCTTAGCGATCGTTCAGGATCGGTAGAATCGTACGATTTTGACCATCTCAAACAATCTTGGTTTTTCGTAATCTTCTTTAATTTGACAGAAAGCTCAGTAGGACCTAAATGAAAAATAAAATTCCAATAAACCAAGTTTTTCCACTCTAATGTAGAGAGAGTGTTAGTTGGACCCAAATAAAAAATATCTCAATATAGTGTTAGATTTTGAGGTTTTTGGCCTTTTTAAATGATGCTTACAAATGGATGTAGTGATATATGGTAATTATATCAATGAATGTATAATTTATGTGATTATTTAACATACCAATGTGTATTTTTTGTTTTTTTCTCAAATAATGTAGGATCTTACAATCCACGATCTGATCTTACGATTTACGATCCCACCTACCTCCCATGATCCTACGTAGGATCCCGATTTTGACAACCTTAGGTGTCGTGATCTTAAGGTGGAGTCGCCCTTGAGGTGGTGTCATCCATGCCCCCTAAATGTAAAAGTAAGGCTGACGAGTTCATTGGGACCGTCGGCTGCATCTTACGTAAACGAGTTTACCATCCTTTTTGAATTATCCTTATCAACATATTATCCATATAAATGAAAATTTATGATCCACATATATGATGTTTTTTTATCTAGTTTAAGTGGCTTTTAATCCCCTAAAAAAAATGGCTTTTAATGATTTGTGCATGAAAGAAACGTACTATTTTAACACGTGTTAGATTGATTTTTATTTTCGGTTTGTACGTGCATACTCAAACTGAAACGATAAGCCACAATCTACCACAGAACTCAAAGAATTTGAGCAACCACCCATAAAAATTAATATACGACAATGATTACTCGAGAGACGTCGGTTCCACTAGCACTAAGAAGACTTAGATTTGTCAAATACTATAGGCCACACCCTACCTCAAGGCCTCTAGCCACCGTTCAAAGTATGGACCAAAATGAATGAAATACTGTTAGCATTGCAATTGGCAGTGATGTGTGCTACGGAAAAAGTCTGTTACACTGTTCAATAATTCAAGTCGTGAATTTATGAGTTCATGAAAAAAACGAGTGGGACATATAAGCACAGCACAACGTTCCAAACTGCGCGCGGAAAAGTACAGCTCAAACCAAAAAACAACAACAACAATAATGATATGCTTACGGTCCCTTCCTCTTGTTCCTCACGAACTCAAATCCCCACTCTCATTCAGAACCAGAGCACAACAACAACAACAACACTCACACCCCTTCTCTCAAACTCTCCGCTCTCACACTGTACCCCACAAAACTCTCACTGGAGGAGGCACAGCAACAACTACTGTAGCCAACGTAGGTCTCTGTGAACATAATGACCTCAACGCTGCGGAGGAAGAGGAGCCATTGCCATCTGAGCTGAGTGAAGAGCTGATGCCGAATCATGTGGCCGTGATTATGGATGGGAATGGTAGGTGGGCTAAGCAGAGAGGCTTACCTGTCTCGGCGGGCCACCTGGCAGGTGCACGGTCACTGAGAGAGCTCGTTGAGATTTGTTGTAAATGGGGGGTTAGAGTTCTCACTGTTTTTGCCTTCTCTTATGATAACTGGATTCGCCCCAAGGTCCGTTTTACTATTATTTTGCGTGTTCGCTATGATTTTGAAATCTGGATTTTTCAACTTATTTTAACTTCTCAAAAGAAATAAGATTAGTTCCAGACTTAAGGTTGATTTTTTTTTTATTTAAAAAAAGAAAAAGAAAAAGTAGAGCTTCTTAAATAGTAACAACTATCCGTTGTAAATAGAACTTCTAAGAATTTTGCTCTATATATATATATATATATATATAAACCTGTCTACTCTGGAAAGAACAAAAATAACTCCCCTTATGTCCCATCAATAATTCATCAGCCCCTGGTTTGCTGTTGGCCTGACCAGATTTATTAGGTCCGTGCTGCTTTGTCATTGAGAGCTTGGGGTCCCCAAAGAGTGTGCACGATTAATAGGCAGGCCACAATAGTCTTATTGGAAGTGTTAACGTTTATAGTCCATTGGGATTCAGGTCCCCTCTTTCTGTCTTGCACTTGCACTTAGTCGTGGCAAAACGGTCGGGTTGGGTCACGGGACGAGTTCGAGTTGACTTGTAATTTTCAAACAAGTTTTTTTTTTTTTTTTTTTTAAATAGATGCAATCTGTCAATTGTTTCTGAGTTTCTTAACCGTGATTAGATTTTCACTGATGATACTGTTACCACTTACCAATTACCACTAAACATTTGATACCCAAATTTAGTGTAATTCTTGTTCCAGCTTCTAGAAGCTAATTTTGGTATAATTTTCTATCTGTTTAAAGTAGGAAAAGAAAATGAAAGTGGTTTGTTTTGTTTTTTGTTTTTCTGTTTCTCTTTCATCTTTTTCTTCTGGTGTTTGATAAGCTAAGAACTTCCTATAAGAATAAACACATAAAAGAAATAGTAAGAATACAACCCAAAATAAAGTCACAACCACGCGGGACAAGAAACAACAAACTCATAGAAACAAAAAACAGAACACAGTTTATCAAACCTCTTATTTGTAGGTGAAAACAAACTTTCCATAGGAATTAGTGGCACTTTATTCGTTAATAAACTTCTTCATATCTGAAAAGCTATGGAAACATATCTAATATCTTCTGCATATAAACAACTTGGAGCACATGAACCAATATAACAAAGATCATTATGGCAACAGACCAAAAACAAACTTAACTATAAAATGATAAATTATAATGGAGTACATAATATATTAAGTAAAGAAGAATGCGTAAATATTTTATAAGAATTACACCTCAATCTCAATCTACCCAACTTTGGTAAACGTGGCAAAATGGGCGGATTGGGTCGGGTCAATTAGGTCGCAAGTCAAAGCGGGTCATGGATCAAAACGGGTCATTTTTAAAACGGGTTAATCAGGTTATGGATCAAACGGGTTGAGTCAGAAAATTCTGACCCATTTTGCCATGTCTACTTACACTACACATACTTGTAAAACGTACAGTCAATAGAAGACAGTTGAATAAGGCGAGTAAAATATTTAAAATGGAGAAGAAGAAAAAAAGTTGGTTTGAAGGGATCCGGTTTTCAATTTGCTTGATGTCCAACCTTTGGCTACACTGTCTCACTTTCTTCCCATAAGATACCCCCATAAAACCTATGCACCAAGAACTTGGAACCTTCAAATGTACACGAAGTGTCCCCGAAGGATTGTATCATCAATATTTGAGCAAATATGCTTTAACGTCTATTTAAGCTACTAATGGTTTGAAAAAAATCTAAACCGCTTATTTAGTAACAAATCGATAGGATTTTATACAAGGACTTCAAAGGATCTTAGCTACTACTAATGGAAAAATGGTTAAATCAATAAATTCACAATTTCCTATCAAGTTAAGCTTTGAAAATAAGTTGTAGTTTATCATGACACCAAGACGAGTACTCCAAAGATCAAAAATTGCCTCTAAGGAACTTTCCATTTAAAAGTTTAAAATTCCATATTTTTAGACAAATATTTATATAACAAATCTAGCTGTGATATCATTTTTTTTAAGTGGAGATGGTAATGGTCTTAGATCTAGAAAGCAAGAAACGTACTTCCAAATTGTAAATTTTGCAGTGTTTTTGTCTGTTTTGATTTTTCTAGAATCTACTAGTAGAACTTTGCCAATGATTGAATTTTTATTTTTATTTTTTGAGAACTTTTCAATGATTGGTTTGATTATGGTGCAGGTGGAGGTTGAATTCTTGATGAATTTGTTTGAAAGAGAAATAAAGTCACAAATGCAGAAGTTTGTGAGGTAGTTGTTACCCTCCTGCTCTCTTTCCCAGCTGTTACCAATTCTGATGCTTTGGTACATTTGCATAAGGATTCAAATTTTTTCATTTTCTTGTTCATTATCTTCATATTTTGATTGCATACAGTATATATTTGCTTGAGGAAATTTAAAGGTAATTCCGAACAAGTAGTAATAGTTTTAAATGATTGGTGTTGTGTATATGTGGCATGAAGTAGTCAGACTTTCAATTTATATAACTGTTTTAGTTTCTTAAAAAATGGAAACTTCGAATTATTTATTCCAAATATTTGTATCAATGTTGAGTTGGAACGGATTAATCTATATGAAATTTTCTCAGTTCCTTAATCAATAGACATATTAATCAAGGTAGTATCATGATGTGCGGCTTATCAATCGAACAACTTTGTCCTAGATTATTATACTATCCAGTTTGTTTACCACTATTCGGAAATATTTTCATTCTTCTAGAACTGTAAGGGTATTTCAGAATCCAAATTCCAGAAAGATCAAGGATGTGATTGGGGTTTGGAGAGCAACTGAGCGGTAGTAAGAATAAGTTTCTGATTTGTAACTTTCATTGAACCGTATCCTTGTGCCCAGGTTAGCGCTTGTATAACATGTTCGGGTCCAGCCCAATATGGAATTGACCAGCTGTGACAGGTAGTAGATGTTAGGCTTAGAGCCTGTGTTGAAGATAAATGGGGGACAAAGACATGAGATTTTTAACTTACTATGTAAAATAGGCGTCAATAAAGTTGGTTTTGTCAAAGCTCTTACTTTACAAGGAAAGGGCTTGTACATAAGCTAGTTAAATAGGGCTTTGTTAGCTTATGGAAGAAGACAGAATAAGCAATGTTTCTGCCATTTCTTCTCCATTTTAGAGGGATGTTCATACCATTCTTGCTCTCTTATTGTGATGTTCAATTTCTTCTTGAAGTACCTCTTTTATTTACCACTGTTGTTTTGTAGTGCTTTTCCCATAGTAGCCACTTTTTCCTGTCAGAATTGTCATTGTAGTTGTTTTTCAATTTTTTTTTCAAGCAGTTCAAATATAGTCAGGATGGACCCCTCCCAATGCTTTGGGCTTTACTACCATTCATAGAGCACTCTAGAATAAGTCTTAGTCCAAACTCAAATAATTTTTTGACTCATTTGGAAAGCATGTTTGTACTACTTCCTTAGTGATAGGTATCATCTATAGAGTATTAACAATGTTTGAAACTGTGCATCAATGTCTTAAAGTTTTGATTGTTGTCTAATGCATACATACAACATTCTTTGCCCCACATTTTGTGTTCCATTTTATGCTCCACCAATCCCAACTTTTCATGTGTTTGATTTTTTATTTATTTATTTTAAACTTCAGTTGTATTGAAAGTGATTACCTAGAACTTTCCCATAATTATCTCCAAGGAATGTACAAAAGCAAAAAAATAGGTAACATACAGTTGCCATTTGCAGCTCATAATAAACTGTCCCACATTCGATCCCCTGGATATGATTTCTACTGCCCAACTACCTTTTGCTGAAGGAGAAGGGATGAATCAAGAAACAAATTAAGTCCTATTTACAAGATCGAAATAGAAAACTAATCTTAAATAACTGTGGATCTAAATCTGGAGGTCTTGCACTCACTGGAAACAGTTTTTGCTCATTTTCTAGAAGCTTGAAATGTCAATGCCAAGCTAGCAATAAATTTCTTCTGATAGACTGAACTGCAATAGTGAGACAATATCTTTTGTTTAAATTGCTAAATGTGGATGCTTATTTTGAAAAGATAATGGATTTATTTGTTTGATCATCACATATTGGAAAGTAAAGCAGACATATGCTAGCAATGAAACCATTATTTGAGATTATAAATAGAGTGTTCACTGTTGGATTTGCTATCTTCATTTTTTATTACCTTCATGTCTTTGTAGCAAATAAAGCAATCACTTCCTAGTAGGCAGACCATTGTTTCAGTTATATGTGATGGTTGGTGCCAGGTTAAATATTGAGGTTGTTTCATTAATAAACGGGTTAACGGAAATAAATTGGTTTATCCTCTTTTGCTTTTACAGTGAAGGTATTAGAATAAGCGTGATTGGGGATTCATCAAAGCTTCCAGAGTCTCTACAGAAATTGATAAGTGATGCAGAAGAGGCAACAAAAGACAGTTCTAGATTCCAACTCATTGTGGCAGTTAGTTACAGTGGGAAAAATGACATTGTACAAGCATGCAAAAGTCTTGCTTGCAAAGTCAAAGATGGCGTCGTTCAACTGGAAGACATCAGCGAAAGCATGGTTGAACAGGAATTAGAAACCAACTGTACCGAGTATCCCTATCCTGATCTACTAATACGAACCAGTGGTGAACTAAGAGTCAGCAACTTCTTGTTGTGGCAGTTGGCCTACACTGAATTTTTCTTTGTAAAAGAACTCTGGCCTGATTTTGGGAAAGCTGAGTTTGTAGTGGCTTTAATTTCATTTCAGCAAAGACAGAGACGCTATGGTGCACGTCTTACATAAGAAATAGCCAATTACATAGATCTTAGCTTCTGTATCATCATACAGAGAGTTTGAACCATGCAATAAAGGTTTTTTATTGTTAGTGTATAGCTTAGACTAGTTTAGCCCATTGGACTTAGCCCAGTATACTGTACTTGTAGTTTACTCCTTTTACTTGTACTGCACACATATCTAGCCTATATAAGGCTCTATTGTACATTATTTCACACACATCAATATACAGACTATTCAGTCTTTCTCACACTTTATATTCTTAACATGGTATCAGAGCCAATCCTCTAACTTTCTGGTTCCTGTGGACATCTCCGGCGTTCTTCCGCTGCCCTCGCCTTCATCCAGTAGCCACTGTCAGAAGCGAGTCACCGCCGTCACGCCCACAGTCCCAGCAAATCTCGGATCTCATTGTTCTGCTCATCCAACTGTCAAAGCAAAGGCATTGAGTGACAGAACAGACAATCCCGAGCAAAAGCCAACCAAGAACGGCCAGAAAACACTTCACACGCGCCTCCACGCGCCGCCTGAAGTTTCTGCCTAACGAGCACGCGCTCCACGCGCCACCACGCGCCTCCACGCGCCGTCACTCTCACTCACGTGCCCCCACGCGCCAGACCAGGCGTCCTCCACGCGCCACACGCGCCCACACGCGCCAGCTCCATTTCGCGAACTGCCACGTCAACCCTAGTGTGACGTCACCCTGACACGTCAGCCGTTGACTGGACCAGACTTGACAGTTGACTTTGACCGTTGACCAAGTCAAAAATTTTCAACAGGACCTATCTTGCTCAGTTTTTCGCGTAGATTCTGATTTTAGGCTCCGTTTCTGCATTTAAGGTATCTAAATATCACTTTTTGGTCATTTTCTTCATTATGGCTCAACAAAGTGAACGAGATATCATACGTCCTATCACCATCATGTTGGATGGTCCTACTAGCTATCATGCATGGTCTCAGAATATGACCGTCTTTCTCAAGGGTCGTAAACTGTGGAGATATGTGACTGGTTCAATTCCTAAGCCAGTACCAAACCCTAAGTCCAAAGCCACAACTGCTGAAGAGTCTTCCAAGACTGCTGTTACAACAGATGATTATGAAGAACGTCTAGAAGAATGGGAGAGTATTCAGAGTAAGATCTTATCTTGGTTTATCAATACCTCTATTCCCTCCATTCATAATCTTCTTCCTCATCTTGAAACTGCTGAGGCTGCTTGGAAATTTTTGGCCGATCGTTATAACTGCACTAATGATTCAAGCTTGGAGTTTCACATTGAATCAAAGCTTTATCAAATGCGCCAAGAGACAAGTCAGTCTATTTCTGATTTTTATTCTCAGACTTCTACTATGTGGGAACAACTCTCTGCTGCAGATCCTCCACTGGTGTGTTCTAAGGACATTGAGCTCTTTGTCAAATATCGGGATCGCCGTAGATTTATGCACTTCATGATGGGTTTACGTGAGGATTTTGAGCCTACTAGGGCTTCTCTACTTAGCCGGTCTCCTACTCCTTCTCTTGATGCTGCAGTAAAGGAGCTCATTTCTGAGGAGAATCGTCGGCCCACTTATCACATGACATCATCTGATCATGTCTTGGCTACACCCTCACCACAGCCTCCCATTGTTGCATTCACTGCTCCTCCGCGAATAAACTCCGGGCGTCCCACCTCTCAGTCTTCCAAAAGTGCTCACTGCAAGTTTTGCCGTGCCAAAGGCCATGACATCTCTGTTTGTCGTAAGCTACAGAAATTTGTGCAAGAGCAGAATAAAGCTTCTCTTTCTCAGGCAGCTGCTGTATGTCCTTCAGATCCATCGGTTCCTACAGGTCCATCTTTGGCTTCCTCACTTACTACGGCTGATATTGAGGCAGTTGTTCAACAGGTTTTATCCCGCACTTCCACTGCCCTTTCTGTCACCTCAGGTAAACAACCTTGGTTTTTTGATACTGCATGTTGTAACCATATGACTCCTGATGAATTCCAATTTTCTGATAAGGCACCCTTAGAACATCCAATCACCATTTATACTGCTGATGGAACTCCTATGCCTGTTAGTCATAAAGGAACAATCTCTTCTCCTTGTTTATCCCTTAGTGACACTTTTCATATTCCAAAGTTATCCCTTAATTTGCTTTCTGTTGGTCAACTTTGCGAATTAGGCGTAGATCTTCTATTTACTAATCATGGTGTGGATGTACAGGATCCCCGGACGGGTCAAGTGCTTGGGACAGGCCGTAAGGTTGGTCGCATGTTTGAGATTCATGACTTGAAGATTTCTTCACAAGTTGTTTCTGCAGCTGCTACCACTGCCACCTCCTCACCTGATCTATGGCATGCTCGTCTTGGTCATCCATCCTTATCTCGTCTTCAATTGTTAGCTTCTCAAGGTCATTTAGGTTCAGTTCAGTTTTCAAAATTTGATTGTACTTCCTGTCATTTTGGCAAACAAACAAAATTACCATTTAATAAAAGTGACTCCTTTTCTTCTGCTCCTTTTGATCTTATACATTCTGATATTTGGGGTCCTGCACCTGTTCCCACTGAGGGGGGATCTAAATATTTTGTCATATTTGTGGATGATTTTTCTCGGTATACTTGGATTTATCTGCTTCACCATAGGTCTGAACTTGTGTCTATTTACCAAACATTTCATAAAATGATTGAAACACAGTTTAATCGCACCGTTAAAGTCTTTCGATCAGATAATGCTCAAGAATATAATGATAAATCTTTCCTATCCTTTTTAGACAGACATGGTACTCTTCCTCAGCGGTCTTGTCCTTACACCTCTCAACAAAATGGTCGTGCAGAACGAAAACATCGTCACATTCTTGATGTTGTCCGCACCCTTCTCATTTCTGCCTCTCTTCCTGAGCGATTTTGGGGTGAGGCCGCACTCACTGCTGTGCACACTATTAATCGTATTCCTTCACCAACTACACACAACAAATCACCATTTGAGCTTCTCTATGGTCAAACTCCTGACTACTCCTCTCTTCGGGTTTTTGGTTGTGCTTGCTTTGTCTCTCTTCCTCCTCATGAACGAACAAAGCTCCAACCTCGTACTCGTCTCTGTTGTTTCCTTGGTTATGGTGTGTCTCAAAAAGGGTTTCGCTGCTATGATCCCATTTCTCATCGCCTTCGTGTCTCCCGTCATGTTGAGTTTTGGGAACATTGTCCTTTCACGAGTCTTCAGCAGTTTCCTACATCTTTTTCCTCAGAGTCTCCCATTTTTACTGATCTTTTCCTCCCTCTCTATCCTGAACTTGTGGAGGATTCTTCAGCATCGACTGCCTCTCCAGACGACTCATCTCCGGTTTTGTCTCCGGCATGTGACCCGCCTGTCTTGGATCCTGTGGCACCACCCTCTCCTGAGTCTCCTATTGGTCCTGAACTTTGTCGTTCCACTCGGGTAAGCATTCCTCCCCCTTATCTCACTGATTATCATTGCTCTTTTGCTCTTGCCACTCTCTATGAACCTCACACCTATCGTGAGGCTCATACTGACCCTCTTTGGCAGCAAGCTATGAATGAAGAATTAGATGCCCTTCATAAGAATCACACGTGGGATATGGTTGATTTGCCTCCTGGTCAGTCTGTAGTAAGTTGTAGGTGGGTTTACAAGATCAAGACCAAGGCTGATGGATCTGTTGAACGATACAAGGCTCGCCTAGTTGCCAAGGGCTTTACTCAGGAGTATGGTATTGACTATGAAGAAACATTTGCTCCTGTTGCTCGTCTTACATCTGTTAGATGTCTCATTGCTGTGGCTGCTGTTCGCCATTGGCCTCTTTATCAAATGGATGTGAAGAATGCTTTCCTCAATGGAGACCTCCATGAAGAAGTGTACATGCAACCACCCCCTGGCTATCCACACTCAGGCAATCAAGTTTGCCGCCTTCGCCGTGCTCTTTATGGCCTCAAGCAGGCTCCTCGAGCCTGGTTTGAAAAGTTTAGCTCAGTTGTTGCTCAGCAGGGTTTCACTTCGAGTCCTCATGACACTGCTCTCTTTATTCGAAGATCCTCTGCTGGTATCACTCTTATTCTTCTTTATGTTGATGATATGATTATTACTAGAGATGATTCTGTAGGTATCCGCTCTCTTCAGAACTTCCTTAGTCAGCATTTTGAGATGAAAGATTTGGGCACTCTCAGCTATTTTCTTGGGCTTGAGGTTACCTCATCCTCTGATGGATACTATCTTTCCCAGGCTAAATATGCTTCTGATCTTCTCTCCAAAGCCGGTGTCACTGATAACAAGACTGTTTCCACTCATTTGGAATACAATGCAAAGCTCACACCCTTGGACGGTGAACCTGTATCCGATGCTACTCGCTATCGTCAGTTGGTTGGCAGTTTGATCTATCTCACTGTTACTCGTCTAGATATTTCACATGCCGTGGGTATGGTTAGTAAGTTCATGGATGCACCTCGTTCTGTCCACTATGCTGCTGTTCTTCGGATTCTCCAATATGTCAAAGGCACACTTTATCATGGTCTGCATTACTCCTCTCGATCTTCTCTCGAGCTTCATGCTTATTCAGATGCTGACTGGGCAGGTGATCCGACTGATCGATGCTCTATCACAGGTTTCTGTTTCCTGTTAGGTACTTCTCTGGTCTCGTGGCGCAGCAAGAAGCAGGATGTGGTTTCCCGTTCTAGTACTGAGGCTGAGTATCGTGCCCTTGCCGACACCACTTGTGAGCTTGTTTGGCTTCGCTGGCTCTTGGCTGACATGGATGCTCCACAGCCCACTGCCACTCCTCTTTATTGTGACAATCGTAGTGCTATCTACATTGCTCATAATGATGTCTTCCATAAACGCACTAAGCATATTGAGATCGATTGCCACATCACTCGCCAGCATCTTAAGAAAGGAAATCTCCAGTTATTCTCCATCTCCTCTGCTGACCAGCCTGCTAATATCTTTACCAAGACTCACCCGCCTGGTCGTCTTCGAGATCTTATATCCAAACTCCAGTTGGCTTCCTTCTTGCCACCTCGAGTTTGAGGGGGGATGTTAGTGTATAGCTTAGACTAGTTTAGCCCATTGGGCTTAGCCCAGTATACTGTACTTGTAGTTTACTCCTTTTACTTGTACTGCACACATATCTAGCCTATATAAGGCTCTCTATTGTACATTATTTCACACACATCAATATACAGACTATTCAGTCTTTCTCACACTTTATATTCTTAACACTTATGATAATTTCACGATCCAGCATTGAAGTATAAGAATCATGTATAGCTAGTTCAACTTGCACCTAATCAACATCAAGGTGCTGGATGCACATATAATAAACAAACTTAGGTCAGTTTGTGTCAGAAAGATTTCTATATCTCTTCTTAGCTAAACATGGGCCATGGGGTCATTTTTTTTGCCAGAAGCATGGATTTTATTATCTTACTTATCAATATTACATAAAGGAGCATTGTTTTCCACAATCTCATTGCATAAAGAAGCATAGATTTTCTGTAAGCTCTGTGTTTCTAATTTTTTTTTCCTGTCTACTGTCCTTTTGTACATGCAGATTGACAAGAACTTTTGCAATTAAGGGGCTGTTTGGTACATCATTTTAAACACATGTTTTCAGTTTTTAAACAATATTACACACTTTTTCACACACTTTTTCACCCATACTTATTTCCAAAAAAACTGAAACATATTGTTTAAACACACATACCAAACAGGCTATAAATTTTTGTGTTGTTGAAATTAAAATGAAATATATAATATCATAGAGATGAGAGAGCGAAAGCAATGAGAGAAGAGAAAAAAAAAATATGGAACCTAAGAAGCATGGACAAGAGTATAGGTACAATACAACGACACGAATAATTTCTGAAAAATTATAATATGAAACTGCCAGTATGAAATTGGTATGTCTGTGCTTCATAGGATGGAACAGTACTAGGATTATGTGGTTCGACCTACGACATACATCCATGAAGGTAGTCCTTGATGGCTATATCTTCACTATAATCTCAGTTCATGTGTTACAATGAACCCAATATGAAGTATTTATAAGTGATTAAAATTAACCATAAAATAGACCATGGTTAATTGACTTATAATACAAGTAATATATTTTTCTTACACACCAAGCAAGAATAGACTTGGGCCTTGACTATTGGACTTGGTATCTCTACGCCCCTCAAACTCAAGGTGGAAGCTTGAAGACAACTTAAGTTTGGAAAGTGAATTCATGAAAATGCTTGAAAGATGCCCTGAAAAAGATGACCATAAATGACCGACATGCAAGGAGAATGGAACGTGTAAAATGAATGTGCAAATTGCTGATTGTGTGAGAGAGAGAGAGATGAGATTTTCTACAACTGTGAACCGAGTTGCTAAGAAAAGAAAAATTGTTATGACTGTAATGCCAAAGATAGCATAACTACTAGTACCACCAAGGAGAACTCACGATTACAGTATTTTACCTTCTTTTTAAGGAAAAATGAAATTAGACATTATATCTATGCAATGGGTTTGTAATGGGTTGAATAAGTTACAAATTTGAATAATTATAGATTTTCTTTAATAGAGATTTTGTAGAATAATTTGTTCACTTGTTGTTTGGTTTAATCTCATTTTTGTTATTGTAATTTAAGACACCCCCCCCCCCTTTTTTAAGGGATCATGGATTATGTTTAGGGGAGAAATTTATTTTTGGAATAATGCTATGTTTACAATATTTTTCACAACAAATCTTAAGTAACAAGTCGTTATTAGTGGGTAAAAAGTAATGTTAATATTGAGCCCAAATTAGAATTAGTAACAACTTATTACATATGATTAGTTGTGAAATTATTGTGAAAATGTTATGGATGTAGCATTACTATTATTTTTGTTGAATCCAAATTATTATAATTCTCAAGTCAAGGTGTCCAACATTTTTATTAAATGGTCAAATTGTCAAAATAGATTATTTAGTATATAATTTTTTTACAAGTATATATATACATTTTTTTGTAAGTCAAGACTCTTGACATAAATTTAAAGCCGCCACTGCATGCATTAATTTACAATTATTTGTTAATTGATAGATTACATAGAAATCAACCATATATATTAGTTGAAATTATTCTATTAGACTCTCTTCTAGGTTCTCACATGGTCCGATGAAATAGAACCACATTTAAGGTCCATGGGATGCTCTGAATAATTTCACCCATATTAAGTACATAACAATTATGCTGTGTTTTTTTTAGAAGACTTATGCTGAGTTTAGTTCAACGGAAATTGATTTCCCAAAAATATTTCCCACATTTAATGGTGTTTGGGGTTATAGAAAATGTTAGTTAACTAGAAATTATTTTTTTTATGGTAAAATAAAGGCATTTATGGTGGAAATTGATTTACACTTTCATTTCCATAAACCATTTTTTGCATCACCCAAACTTATCAACTAAACATCTACCCTCCACTATCTACCAACCCCCGCTAATGTCCCCAATCTCCGGTGGTCAACCACCCTGCCACTGTTGGTCCCCCAATCACAATTTTTTTAATCTAAAATTTTTCATTTTTTTTAATTATATTTGTGCTTGGGAGATAGGAAAATGTGAGAAAATAGTAGAAAATATGTGTTCTATAGCATTTTCAAGAACGCAATTAAACACTTAAAAATAATTTATTTTTTGAAAAATATTTCACTTGAAAAATTTATAGTTGGAAAATATTTTCCATCAAACCAAACACAACCTTAATTAGAATTAACTGGAAAACAACTAAACTAGCTTCTCCTCTCTGGTCTGTCCACTTCAAAAACCATTCGCTTTTGCCTCTTCTAATTCTCACTTCTATTAGAGGCATTTTATCATTCAAATGGTATGGAACAATTACATGCTACATTAAACTTGGCTCATATTAAGAGTTATCTACATAGGTAATTTCCATTTTCTCCAACTTTCTAGTTCAAATTTCACTCCGACTCGTCAACTATACATCTTTCTTTCTCTCACCCAAAAAAAAAATAAAAATAAAAATCTTTCTTTCTCTCTCAACAACTCAACAAAGCAAAATTAAAAACTAAAATAAATGACCCAAACAAATCAATCTCAAACTTTAGATTTTTTATACTCATTGCTAGAAACTTTTCCATCCTCTCCAATCAAATCCTCTAAAGAATGCCCATCTAGCTAAAATTAGTTTAGCAAATTCGTTTCAAATCTTTTTAGTTGCTTATTAAGTTTTTATTGTTCTGGTTGCAATATAAATATATATATATATATATATATATGGTTTAGATTAACTTCTTATTGATGATTTTTTTTTTCTCAAGGATTTGTCTCTCATTTATAGATTTTAATATGATTTTTTTTGTTTTATTTTGATTCAAGCAGATTTATACATTGGCAATTGTGGTCATGGCATGAATGAAAAGGTGTTGAGCTTGGACTACTGATCCAGGTGAAACTCATCCTTGTTCTTCATTTTCTGTCTTTTAGTCCCCATGAGAGCCTCGGGTTATGTAAAATGAGTAATGATCTTTCTTATGATTTTCTGTTTATTGGTTATGAAAATATATGACTTGATCCTTCTTAAAGTTTGGAATTGTCGTGATATGAACTATGAAGAAGACATCTCCATGTAGGCTCATGTTTGTGTTCACACTTGTATTTTGTGCAATACGCTATAGATTGTTTAGTGAATGATTATTCATTTTCTTTGTTTTTATTTAATTTATTTTTAAAAATGCCACAATTTTTTTTTTTTCACATTTCTTACATGATTTATAATCCACTTTTAAAGAATATATAAATATAATCCATTTTTAGCTAAAGAATAACAAACACAATATAGTTCAATTAATATAGTATTAAAGTAATTTACTATATATATATATATATATATTTTTTTTTTAATATGATGTATAATGAAACAAATAACAATGAAGCAACACTTCTATATCAAGTGGTAATATTTCAAGGATTATGTGACTAATGAGAGAGAGAGAGAGAAGAAAAAAAAAAGTTTACTCATATATTTCAAGCTATGATATGAGATCTAATAAAAACAAAGGAATATATTATCTTCAAGCTAGTTACAAGAATTATATCTTTATGTATATCTCATATGTCCAATGAGTTTTATTTCCTCTTTAATTCATAAATTTGACAAAATATATTACATACCTTGCATGATTATCCACTAAAAATAATACAACTTAATTTTCTTTTGATTAATTTATTTTCTAAGTACTTTTTAAATCAAAACATGTCATGAAAAATATTTTTCATCTAAAAACCATGATTTCAATCATATATTTAAAAATGAATTAATAAAAAAAACCCGTGCAAGGCACTGGCCCAACACTAGTTTTTAATATTTCTCTTTCTAAACTTATCATACAGCTATTGAGTGAGCCATATGATGTACAAGAAAAATACTCTATTTTTTCCTCTTTTACTCACATTAGCTTGGTGAATGTTGCTACAATTTTAGCGTGATGTGAACAATAAAGATTAGAGAGAGCTAAAAATATTTTCTTCTCATTTTTATCATTGAATGGTGATTTTGAATGTAAATTTGTGTTAAATGCTTATTTGTTTGTCATTGATAGTGGTTAAAATACAGTCATATATATATATATATATATAAGTTAGGTATTAAAACACAGAGCTTTTGTCAAATGTACAGACACATTTTGCTAAAAATATTATAAAAAAATACAAATGATATTAATGGTTTAGGTTTATTGATAAAACAAGTTTTTATTTTTATTTTTATTACAATAGATGAAAATTACTCCAATTGACTTACTAATTATATAAAAAACGTCCCATTAAACACTGTTGTCACCTTAGGCCACAAAATGTATCGAGCTAGCTTTAGCAAGCAACCAAATTGACTTTGAAAACATAAGAATTTTTCATTTCTTTCTTAAAACCAACTCTTGAAAAAAGAAAACAAAAACAGTTATCAAACATAACCACAACGTCTTAAAGAGGAAGACCATTGGTCAGTTCTTTGCAATTAAGTTTGCCTCTTCTATGGAAACTATTACAAATGAAATATTCTACAACCTAGCACTAGTTCTCGAAATGATCATCATATACCTTATTCATATCTTGGCTGAGATTCAAAGTTTACCTTTTGTAGTCTATCCACCCTCTTACTCTGGGCTGTTATGTTGCACCACTAAAACGGAAAACCTAAAACTTGAACTGGCTAGCACGTCCCCAAGTACTCCAAGCTCAGGGAATTTGCTCCATTCTATAAGGCCTAATGTAACTGGAGAATGTGGTTCATGGTATCTACCCACTATAACTAGATCAAAATTGTTTGCCATCTTCTGTATAACAAGAGTTGTATCTGCCCCATGTCTCACAGTCTCCTTTTCATGCTTTATTTTCTGATTTCGATTTATACTAGCCCATAATTCATCCATCGCCTCCTTGTCTAGATTATTTTGATAATTGCTTGTGTTGTAACTTGACGCTATAAGCTGAACCACTGTTAGGTTGACATTAGGATGCCCGACCATGCGAATGCTATACGCAAGTACCTCTCGATCATCAGCACCACCTATGAAAAGCATGGCAATCAAATATGATGAATTACCTGTCAAAATGCTCAAGTTGCTACCAATTTCGCCTCGGTCAACAAGAACTCCAATGGAGCAAGGGGCCTTCTTAAGCACATTTTTGTTTATGGTCCTAAGGAAAGGAATGTTTGCTTCGATTGTTCCATCAATTGCCCATGTTTTGTGAAAGGGAACAATTATGATGCTTGTTTTCTGATCCATTGCAAGAGTACATATATCATCATGCATGCTTGCACATGGTGCAATTGCTTTGAAGTTTTGTATTTTAACACTCCCTTCGCTGTAGTTCTCATAATGATCAAAGGCATTGCTAATTTGTCCAGAATAATCTAGATTAGAAGCTAATAAGTTGTTTTGCTTATCAAGTTTTACAAGGATAGATGCTGCCTGTCCTATGATCTCAATGAGCTGAAGGACACAGACAAAAATAGGATTTTCTTTTGTGGGGTTGGACACTTCAATGAGGTTAGTAAATGAAGATACATTCTCTTCTGAATGGATGCAGACCAGCATTCGGAGACCAGAGTTTTGTGCTGAGTTTGTGATTGTCCTCCTTGTGTCAGCCATGTATCTTGCGGAAGGGTCATAAAGGTGACGGATAAAAATTGTGGCCAACCCAGTTGCCATAATCATGCTGAAAATTAGAAGCGTATATGTTTGGGTTGTTATGAACTGTCAATGAACAAACAAAACAGAAGGTTAATGCACCATTAACATTATCTTACAAAGCAAACAAAACTTCATTCTTTTTTTTCTTTTTTTTTTATCATAAGATAATCGTAGGATTTGTAACTAAGTAAACAGAGCTTTAAGAAAAGTACTATAGTATTTTTTTTTTTTGGGAAAGTATTGAATGTGAAGACTGAAGTAAGCATTTAAGTTAAATTGATATTGATCCTATAGATTCTTCACACTTAGTTGTTTCTTGTGTTACCTGATTGTCGTGCCACACCCTAAATATAGTGATTTCCATAACGCCTTTGCAACACATGATGAGAGCCAGTGTCAAAGATTCCTTAAAAGGGATCTTAAAGTAGATTGATGGCAAAATGGTGCCAATGAACTTGCCAAAGTAACCAGCAAAAATGATGAGCTCTGTTTTTACTACAGACATGTTTGCTATGGAAGAGAGTTGCGTTTTGAACCCGCTAGTAACGCAATAGATTGGAAGTAGCAACCCAGTACAAAGAGCCTCAAGCTTTTGTATTATGGTTGCGCCTAATGTTGGCCCATTTGGCAAAGACAAACCAAGCACAAAAGTACCAAAGTGAGCATGTTCGCCAATATACTCTGCAAAAAATCCATTCACCAAAACTATACAAAGGATGGCTATAAAATGATTTTCCTCATTGGGTCTATTTTTTGGCATGAAACTGTCAACCCATATCACTAGGGGTCTCATTAGGAAGATTAAGATGAAGTAATAACCAACCATCGTTGCTATTATTGATAAAGGTTCGGTTGTGGAGTATTTCAAGGCTACTCCAATATTTCTCACAATAAATGCGAGAAGCCAACCACTTGCATCACTTACCAAGGACATGGAGGAAGCAAATCGGCCAATTTCTGAATTAAGAATGTTGATTTCATTAAGGAGGCTGGTGATGTCAACGAAAGGAGTCAAAGCATTTATAGTAATTAAGATTAAAAGTACAAGTGCATGCTCTGAAGGGTTAGCATGTTCTGTGATCTTGTATGCTGCCACTCCAAATACCAAGGGAATAATAGTCCCTGTTAGGGCGATTACCATGACTTTTCTTCCAATGCTCTTTACTAAGCTTGTATCAATCTGTAATCCTAATAGAAAGAGGTGAAACATGAAGCCAAACTCTGCAAATGTTAGAAGTACCAATCTGGCTCCTGGAGGAAATAATTTTGCGACATACACCTTGCTTTGACCTAGTAACGTTGGACCCATTATTATGCCGGCCTAGGAAAGCAGATTATTTTAAGTATCAGCATATATACTGTAAGAAACTTGATTTTGATCTAGCTATATGCATTTTGAATGTGGACAATAAGTTGGAAGGACCAAATGTGACAACATCAATTTTAAAAATTCCACTAGTAGGAAAATGATGACAACAATGATAAATGTTTAATTATTTAACAATAATTCTAATACTCCCCTCATATGTGAGTCTAAATTCCCTCTTAATAAGTGGGGGCTCAACACATAGGATTTTTAATTTTTTAAATGAGAGGTAGAATTGAGACATGAATTGAATTCCGGATCTTCTACCCTGATATCATGATAAATTACCAACTATTCCAAAACTTAAAATATGGACAAAGTTTTGGTTCAAACAAATTTGAAACTATCTTTTCTAACTCATTGTGTGACAAATTATAGACTACCTTTGTGTATTATTTAAACAAATCACATGACTTATTGAAAATGTCATGCGACTAAAATTACACATGAATGATTTTTTCAATTGTCACGTAGATTTGAGTAAGACAACTCCAAACATGACTAGGAAAAACATTTTCCATTAGAAAATGGTGAATTTTTTTTTTTTGGAAAAAAAAAAAAAAAAAAGGTAAAGGGTAGCTACAGGAGCTGCCAAATTAAAACATGGGAAATGACTTGATATGGACATGAGTTATGTAAAGAAACAGACTTACAACAATTTGTATGATGATCTTGGGTTGGCGAAGAGGCCTAAAAACAATGAAAGTGAAACCTAAGACGATAAAAATCATGATGATCTCGACCAGTAGAATTGAAGTGTTGTTGTCCAAAGGATGATCCCCGTGCCAGAAATCCCTGGAGTTATTTACGTGGGTGTATTGACACACCATTGATTCACCTAAGGCAGTCCCTCTAGCCCTTGTCAACCCTTTTGAATTGTTCATGGTAAGCTGAAACAGTCTTAATTTGTTAATTGTAAAAATTCAAGAAGGATAATGATTAGCTTACACGACAAGACAACAACAAGATCAAAAACATATTGAATGATGGAAAAAGAAAAGAAGGTAAGCCTTTAAAAAGAGTAGAAATTGGGGAAGAGATAAAGAGATTAATGTCAATAGGATATATAGACGAGAAATTTGGAAGTGTGAATAGACATTTGCAAGTTTCAAGATTTTTCTAATTGACTAACTTCCAAAAGGGTTTCAAACGACCAACTAGTCAAAACTTCAATGTTGACTTTTGATGTTGGTCTTTGAAAAAGACAGGGTTTTTGAGGTTGTTTATTTATAAGATCACCGTACAGGACAAGACAACAAGATCAAAAACATATTGAATGATGGAAAAAGAATAGAAGGTAAGCCTTTAAAAAGACTAGAAATTGGGGAAGAGATAAAGAGATTAATGTTAATAGGATATATAGACGAGAAATTTGGAAGTGTGAATAGACATTTGCAAGTTTCAAGGTTTTTCTAATTGACTAAGTTCCAAAAGAGTTTCAAACAACCAACTAGTCAAAACTTCAATGTTGACTTTTGAGGTTGGTCTTTGAAAAGGATAGGGTTTTTAAGGTTGTTTATTTATAAGATCACTGTAAAGAAAGGGATGTTGAGATTGTTTAGGGTCTGTTTGTTAATGTTGTTTGAACAATAGTTTTGGTTGTTTAAACAGCACAATATGTATTTTCACAATACTTTTTCACCCACACATATTTCCACAACACTTAAAAAACATTACTAGAAATCTCTTATCAAACTAGCCTTTATTTTTTAAGAACACTATTTGTTACCGTATACACACAGGTAGCTCCACTTTGAAGGCAAGGGGGTCAAACTAACCTAACCAAAAAAAATAAGTATCTATAATCTATATTTACATATAGGACAAAACTTAAGTACAGTACCTTAGATGTTGTTTCTTACATTCTCCTTTTAAGATTCAGTCATGTGGATATTTAACTAAAATATACACTTCTATCTTATGAGAAAAAACCAAATGGCAGAATCTTAAGAGGGGAATTTAAAGAACAACACATAATTATCGTACCTAAGTCTTACCCTTATATATATATATATATATAGAAGTTGAAGTCTATCATTTTTTTTTTAAATCACATCATCAGTCACATCACTATTTTTTCCCCATTTTTTAAAATAATATTAATATATAAATAGTGCAACTTTACACATTTTCTAACTTATTATATTCAATTTACCATTAATTCTGCCATCTTCCAATTCTAACTCTTCCTTTCCCCTTCAAACCCTTCATGTGCCATCATTGCAATTAACTACATTGTTTTTAATGATATAAATTTCCAATTGCTCTTTATCCACCTCCACAAAAGTTGCCAAAGTAGCATTAGATTTGGAAAGTCCCTTTGAGGTGTGTTCATTCCCATCTTATTTTTTCTTTTTCCCCAACTTCAAGTTTTTTATTGGAATTTTGATAGTTTGTGGCTAATATGGTTTTTTGTGAGTTGTTCACAATGTGATCACTTTGGGCTATGGGTGGCTAGGATTTGGTTTGCTGGTTATGAGAAGGGTTTTTAAGGATTAAAAATCTCTACAATAACTTCATATTCATGTTGTACAATTTTTATTTTATATTTGTGTTTTAGCCCATCAATTTTTCACTTCATATTCATGTTGGATGTTGGACCTTTCTCAATTTATATTTGGTTCCAAAAGTCATAAATACTATATTTAGCACATTGTTTCTTATTATATGCAAAACATAACAATTTCATCTTGATGCCCAATAGAAAATAATAAATATGCCACAAAAGGTTGATGAGTTTGTGTGTCACAAGGAAATTGAGAATCTCAACCTAATTAGGGGTTTGATTTTTATTTGATTTTGGCAATGCTAAATGTGGAATTTGATTCTTGCTGGGTTTAGGAACATTAATCTAGATTCATGGATGTTTGACAATGAAGATTTTTAAGTGGCCAGAGACATTTCTAACTTTAAGAGAAAGACAGTTTTTTCTTCCTTTTTCTTCACAACAAGCTCTTGGTCCATGTGTTGACCTAGGCCAGTTTGGACCAAATGGAAAAAATTGATCATTTGAGGTGTGACATGTTGATTCTAATGATGGCATTAAGGAAGCTTAGAGAGCAGTATTTTCCAACACAAATGCTTTATTGCTTACATTCAGCAAGTTCATAATTAAGTTGTTCTCTCATTTAGTAGCTCCAATTGAAGCCAGAGCGTTATAGCTCAACCAACTCATGTTGTTTCTAATAGAGACATTCATGATTTAAACTTCAAATCCTCGTTTCCCCATTATAACCGCAGATTTTTTTTTTTCTTTTTTTTAAGTAGAATCATAGAATATCCTCTTTCTCGCTTGTCACTTAATCCTTAAGGCTGATTTTCAATTATGATCAATTTGCTCTCAAACCCCTTTTATTATAGTGTTGATATGTGAGAATCAATGAGCACTTGTACATGCCATAAGTCATGCTTGTTGGTTTGAATTTTGGGGGTTAGTTGCTTGCATGTGCATCACATTTATTTTGGCAAAGAGATAAAAATAGGTTTTTTACCTTTGTCGACAATTGTGACTAAGATAATCTATACTATCTATAATTGGATTCCTCCCTTTAATCTGGACTTCTCTCAATGTCAAAAATACCTCATCTAATAACCAATGACTTTTCCTTGTTTTAGGAATAAGGTCAATAACATCATAGGATTCCCCATAAAATTCTCCTTCTTAATTAGACTTTTATGTGGTTCAAAAATATCCCTACAACGTTTAAGTAAAGACAAAACATGGGAACAAATACGTAAAATAAAACTCACTACACCACTTTCAAATACACATTAAAAAAAAAAAAAAAAAAACACCATTCACCTCCCAGTCCATTTGAATTAATGTCTATGTTTTATTTTAATTCAAATACTAGGTCATTGCCACATCTATATCACTTTTTTTCATTATTGCAAAGAGATGAAAACTCACTAACCTCTTTTTTAGTTAAAATGGAGTTCCTTCAAATTAAGGATAACAAAGTCATTTTACAAGTGTTGATACCCGTTTTTGACAAATAGCCCAATAGTGAAGGAAGATGAAGGAGGAAAAGAGTGAAAGAAACCTGATAGAAGCAAAAGGGTCATGGGAGCCCAAGAAAAGAGGTAAAAAGCTAATGGGCTTATAGGGCAAGAAATAACAGTCAGTAGACTCATAGGCACAATGAGAGGTAAAATAAAGTAAATGGGCTATGAAAGTTCAAGAAAAGAGGTAAATACCCAATGGGCCAACGTGGCAGGAAATAATAGCCAGCAGGCCCATGGACACAACAAGAGGTAAAAGTAAAGTAAATAAGTTATGAAAGTCCAATAAAAAAGGTAAACGCCCAATGGGCCAACATGGTAGGAAATAATAGCTAGCAAGCCCATGGGTACAAAAGAGGTAAAAGTAAAGTAAATGGGCTATGAGGGCCTAAAGGAATAAGTAAAAAACCAATGGGTTGATAGGTTTATGACCATAGCAAGAAGAGAAAAATAGACTAGTGGGCCCAAGGACATAAGAAAGAAGAACAAAAACCCAATGAATTGGTTTGGCAAGAACTTATGCCAAACAAGCAAACAAGCCCATGAGGAAATGAGAAGAAATAAGGTAAACCCAGAAACCCATGCACCTTTTCGTGGAAGATAAAAGCAAGTAGAAAAGACACACAGCAAAATTAGACATGACAGAAACGACATGGGAATGAAAGAAAACAAACGTAAAGGATAGCGTAAAGAGCACACAAGGGCCAGAGCACCATCCACTTATACCCAGCCAATATAGGAGAGGTGGGCACACAATCAAGGGATTTAGAGGATGTGGTTTGGTAATGGGGGGAAAAGTCTATTTTGGGTTTCCAACTATAACTTCTTTTGGAAAAAATGCCTTGCTAGGATGGCATTTTGCCCAAAAGAGGTAGTAGACGGCTGGGACCACTTGATGCATGCCATAGAGGTAGGTAGTGAGAGACACAAACCCTTATCCATTGAGGCAAGAGGGGAAAGGCGGGAGGAAGATCAAATAGAAGAAGAAAAGTGAGGTGAGCTTTACTGTAGGTATCACCGCAAGAGTGACCATCACACCATGAATTGCTATGCTTTAAGGAATATCTTCCATGAGATGGTAGCCAAGGGAGATTTGGTAATCAAGAATATAAAGCATACAAACCAAAGGATGCACATGCTTGAGGTTGCCATGACTTTCTTTATGGAATGCGAAGATCCTGTAGGGGAAAAGGCTAGGAGTATGGCTAGTAGCAACTCCACACCCCCACCTATGCAGGATGAAGAAATGACGTTGAGAATCCAGCAAGATGATAAAGTCCATTCCTTGTTGGAAGGGATAGGTCTTAGGTCGTTGGCTAGACGGGAAGCAGCACAAGCGTTAACCTAAGTAGTGGAAAGAAGATAGAGAGTTGCTGCTTTTGAAGGAAGTTTATTGCAGGTGCCTTATCAGGAGACCAAAGATTCTGTGACCTTCTCCTTAAGAGACTTAGCCAATCAAACAGTTGATGGCAAAAGACCACTATATATTATTGTCTTTTTGGGAGCTTCTTAGATCAAGAGACCCTTGGTAGACACTAGTGCTTCAACCAACATCCTGCCCCTCCTAACACTAGATGCCTTGGGTATCCCACGAGAAAGAATCATCCGAGAGCCACTCCAATTGTCTGGGATAGGGATGTTGCACCAGTGCACTTTGGGGCATGTGTCCTTGGATTTAAGGGTAGGGTCTATTAGAGCGCGTACTCTTATACAATTGATGGATGGTGATATTTCACACCATATCATCTTAGGCTGCCCTTGGCTCCGTGCTTATAAAGTCATGACCTTTACGTATCATCAGTGTGGAAACCTGTTTAGCAAGGTAGGCTTGTAATTATTGAGGCCACTAGGATGCCTTACGACAAAGTGGAACTTCATTTCGTTGAGGCAGCCCTGTACCAAGAACTTGAGCCTAAATAAGGGAACATGATCCTTCATTTCAACGCCACCGTGCTAAGGAGGGATGAGGAAGATGAGGGAGAAGTCATAAAACTTGTGTGCAGGAAATACCAATCCCTTAAAAAAGGACCTTAAAATGCTAAATCTGTTAAGTAATGCACAAATGGGTTGAATAATATTCATTTATGTAAAATGCAAACCATTGGTCACATCAATACAAGAATGTTCATACAAATGTATAATTAAGCATGATAACCATATTATATTCTAATATCATGTACATTAAAGGATTACATTTGTTCTCTTATTAATACCAAAATTCTAAACTAGCGCATATTTTAGCTCAATATGCTAGAAATTTAGATTCTTACTAACTTGAGTAGAGAAAAATCTAGTACTCATTGAGTCAGTTTTAGCTCACGATGTTTTGAATTTATATTCATATGAATAAAATTACATGTCTTTAAAATAAATAAATAAAAATAAAAGAAACTTATCCAATTCCCACTTCTTAAAAATTAAAAATAAAACAATAATTTGAGACTATTGACTATTAAAGGTCGATTTGGAATCCGCTTATTTTGTTGAAATTAAATTTTTTTTTTTTGAAAGTACTATAAATAAAGGTAAAAGTTAACTGAAATAGTACAGTAGGACCCATAAATAATATCAAAAAGTGCAGTGAGACCCATGAATAGTAGAAAAAATAAGCTGAATAGTAAAATAAGTTGGCAAATTTTGGCGTAAATGCACTTTTAGTCACTACATTTTGACTTTTTTCTATTTTAATCCCTATATTTTATTTTTATTACTTTTAGTCCGTAAACCAATTAATGTGGGACATTTAAGTTCTTGAAGTACCATTCCGTCACCAAACTAACGGGAAACGCTGACATGGTTGATGGATCAATAAAATAACGGGAAGAAATCAGACTCATCAAGCAATAAAATAATAAACTCACGTGAAGAAGAGCCAAGCAATCTGTCATCCAACACTGCGCCATTGCATAAACAGCCTCCAGACCTCTTTCCCCTGACAATGCAAAACCTTTGTTCAACACTGCCAAGTCAGTCACATTTTCAATAACTTTAAATACTTTTTCTTGAAACTCCTTTCCCATGTACACATCTTTGCTAACATTTGTGGGCAGGCTACACTTCACGTAGTCATGCTTTTCATTGAGGGACTCTTTGAAGAAGTTATAGGTATCATAACGAAAGAAACAACCATCAAGATAAATGCAAGCCGAGTTTGAAGGAAGGCATTTAGGAAGCCTTGTCCTGGTCTCAGAGTAGCAGGATAAGCAATCCTTGTGTGAGAGGAAACCATAGCATTGAGCATATGTGAAGATCTCAAGCTTTGTCGAAAGCACAGCATTGGCTTCCCAGTGCTCATCATTAATTTTTCTAGATACTTCTTCCATTGAAGATATGAAATTAGGAATGAAGTTTAGGCTGGATTCCAGCTTTATGGAACCACAAAGTCGCTGACTAAAGAGGCTTGAGGGTCAGAGAGGGAGACATCGAAGAAGAAGAAGAGGAAGATGAAGAAAATAAGGAACACCATTTGGTGCTCTGTTTGATGCTCTGTTTCCTCTGTTTCATATGTTTTAGAATTGATAAGAAACGGAGCAAACGGATGTTTATCTCTTTCTTTTTCCCTCTTTCTTTTCATGTGAGAATTGGGAGAGGGAGAGAAGCTGAACCCAACAAGGGAATGGTGTGGTTTTGTGTAAATTGCTTTATGTTTCTTCTTCTTCTTTACCTGCACGCCAGATTGCTTGGCTCTTCTTCACGTGAGTTTATTATTTTATTGTGTGGTCAGTCTGATTTCTTCCCGTTATTTTATTGATACATGTGTAAAAAAAATTATTATTTTATTGATTTGTTAACCACATCAGCGATACCATTAATTTGGTGACGGAATAATCCTTCAAAGACTTAAATGTTCCATGTTAATCGGTTTAAGGGTTAAAAATGATAAAAATAAAAAGTAGAAACTAAAATGGATCTAATACTATTTATATATTTAAAAATTATTTTATTATAAAATTTTTAATATTTAGTTTTCGACCATAAACAGTATCAAAACAGAACTAGTATTTAGCATCATTTTCTCTATTATTTCGGAAGAGGAATCAAAGTTCAAACTCGTTACATATTACATATATTACACGGTCAGAGAGTGATAGTCTCGGGGGAGAGAGAGATGAGTGGAGCAGGGAAGAAGGTAACTGAGGCGGCATTTGAGGCATCGAAGAGCATAGATTGGGATGCGATGGCTAAGCTTCTCGTCTCCGACGAGGCTCGCTAAGAGTTCTCCACTCTTCGTCGTGCCTTCGACGAGGTCAACAACACCCTCCGAACCAAGTTCGGTCAGGCACGGTACCTCCTCTCTCTCTCTCTCATCGATCTTCTTTTTTAGCTAATTACATTGACACCAAGTTCATTCATACTTCATTGCTTTAGCCTTCAGGCTTTTGGTTGATTTGTGTTCTACATTTTAAGCTTAATTAATGATATGAAATTGATCCAAGTCAGCCGTTGAGATTGATTTCTTTGTTTTTGTTTATGTAAAAAACCAGAAACAATTTCTTCCAAGTTTTTTTAATTTTTTTATTTTTATTTTATGAATGTTTTAGAATTTTAAACTATTTGGTTTGTTATTGTGTCTTACAAATCAGTGTGGGTGTGTTTGGATTGGGTCATTGCAATTCCATGGCTAAGTTCAGGTTTACATGGCATTGATCTTTGACGCTCATTTTGTTTATAGAACTTGCTAGAGCTTATGAATTTTATAAACTCATTTTCAAATTATGAGACTTGGAATTGGTAATCTTTATTTATTTTTCTCCTTTTATACGTTGTTGTTTTGTCCCAATGAATACAAAAGCCTGCATTTTTATTTTATTTTATTTTTTGGAATCTTTGTTTATTCTTTTGTCTGTTTTGTATTTTTGAAATTCGCGTAATGAATTTGTATGAAAATCATGGTGACACTAACAATTAAGACATCATATGAAATTTCTGGGCCTTGTTTATATTTATCTATAATCTGATAATCCATTTTGTTAATTTATTTTTTGAAAGATGCAGGAACCTGACCCGATTGACTGAGATGGGTCTCACATAGTTGATATTTACAAGGAAGCATATGATAGTATGTATTATACATTTCCTATGTGCCATTTATATTTATTCTTCATATAACGTTTTTCGTTATCATCTTGCATGAGATGGGTGAGTCTGTTTGAGCGAAAGTCTCCATACTTAGGTTCTTTTCTCTGTAGTAGGAAACTACTTCCAAGCTGTAGTCTTCTATAAGAATGAATGCATCCAATCCTTGTTTATTTTTCTTGCATCTTCCTAAAGCACAAGAAATTTCAGGTCATAGATCATAAAATAGTGAACCTTCTAGAACTTATCTGCATGCACTATGTCTATGTGTGACTGTAGGTAGCATATACAGCTATTCAAAAATTGAACTTTTTGTATAGTTGAATTCAGTATTGACTGTTTGGTTAGGTTTTCTTTAAAATTCAGCATATAGGTTTTCTTTAGCTCACCATTTCAATACTTAAATATATAAATAAAAAAAGAACCTGGGGATTAATGTATATCTTATGCCTCCTACCTATCAAGAAAAAGAAGTTATTGAGATGCCTCCTTCATAATTCCCTTAGGAAGTTGTGGATAAGTGAGTACAGATGGCCATAAATTGTCTATTCTATAGAGAGTATTGAAAATATTTTTTAACTCCCCCTTCCAAAAAGAAAATAACTACATCTAGATTAACGATAAAATTTTATCTGCAGAAGTGCAGAGTATACTTGTAAAAGAGAACAAGATTTTCTTTTTCAGAGATAATTCCATTCCTTCTCTTCTGTGCTAGGTCTTTTTCTTTGGGGGGGGGGGGGGGGGGGTAGGGGGAGCCTGTGGTTATAGGAGTTAGCTTTTTTATTGAATTTCAGTTGTTTTTGTAAACATATCAATTGATAAAAGAAAGACATGCTGTATTCAAATCACTTATATTTTTCTTCCAGATTGTATGTACCTGCAGGATTATTTTGGAAAAACAGTGGAGTAATGCTAGAACAAAAAAATTCTATTGGAAACATTCCTTTAATAGTTTAGGTGCCAAATAATAGAACCCACTGTTGTGTTGATTTGAGGTGTTGTTAAGGCTGACTTCATCTCTGTTCAGTGGGTGAATCTTGCACATATGGAAAAGCTTCATATCAAAATCTTTAAAATTACATTTTGTTTTATTTTTGTGGATGATTTCTCATGTATACATCCTATGTACTAGGAATGCACCCCTCTTTTTCACTTTTTTTTAATTAAACTTTATTTAGTTACATAAAAAGAAAAGACCAAGATAATGGCAGTAGGGAAAAGGTTTTTGGGAATTCACCCAGCCTTGTCCAATAATTGCTTCATTGGAATCAAACAAGTATAATTAAATGGTTTATGGTGGTAGAATTGGTTGATCGATCTGCTTTCTGCACTTATTTATTTCCTTTAGTCTGTTAACTTTATATTAGCCTGATTTTGGCACTATATATGTTAATCTGCAGACATTCAGATCCCAAAGTATGTAGACACCATCACTCCTCATTACAAACACAAGTCTGATGCCTTGGTAATGGCCGCAATTATTTATTTATTTATTTTTATTGGTTCTCATTACTCTCCTATTCTCCTATTAAAGCTAAAGGATCCCTTTTTTCTTTTCTCTTTTTTTTTTTTTTTTTTTTTTTTTTTTTTTTCGTGCTTTGTTTCGACAAATGTCTGGAACTGCTCATACTTGTTTTGATTTGCATAATTGAACATGTAACATCCAAGAGGGCATGAAGAATATCCAAATGTCCATGGATATGATGGGAATGGGATGACTTCCGGTCATATCTTGTGAGAAACTGAAATCAAGGGAATCATTTCTATCAGGAATACCTGAATTGACAAATTCCTGTAAGAAAGGTTCCGATGTTGTTTATCTTCTGCTAGGAAACATGAAAAATCAACATGAACAGGGGTTAAAAAAGGTCCAAATGTCTTAGAATCTGATGAAATTGCTCCTGGTAAGTCAAAGATGGCGTCGTTCAACTAGAAGACATCAGCGAAAGCTTGGTTGAACAGGAATTAGAAACCAACTGTACCGAGTATCCCTATCCTGATCTACTAATACGAACCAGTGGTGAACTAAGAGTCAGCAACTTCTTGTTATGGCAGTTGGCCTACACTGAATTTTTCTTTGTAAAAGAACTCTGGCCTGATTTTGGGAAAGCTGAGTTTGTAGAGGCTTTAATTTCATTTCAGCAAAGACAGAGACGCTATGGTGCACGTCTTACATAAGAAATAGCCAATTACATAGATCTTAGCTTCTGTATCATCATGCAGAGAATTTGAACCATGCAATAAAGGTTTCTTATGATAATTTCACGATCCAGCATTGAAGTATAAGAATCATGTATAGCTAGTTCAACTTGCACCTAATCAACATCAAGGTGCTGGATGCACATATAATAAACAAACTTAGGTCAGTTTGTGTCAGAAAGATTTCTATATCTCTTCTTAGCTAAACATGGGCCATGGGGTAATTTTTTTGCCAGAATCATGGATTTTATTATCTTACTTATCAATATTACATAAAGGAGCATTGTTTTCCACAATCTCATTGCATAAAGAAGCATAGATTTTCTGTAAGCTCTGTGTTTCTAATTTTTTTTCCTGTCTACTGTCCTTTTGTACATGCAGATTGACAAGAACTTTTGCAATTAAGGGACTGTTTGGTACATCATTTTAAACACATGTTTTCAATTTTTAGACAATATTACACGCATTTTCACACACTTTTTCACCTATACTTAATTCCAAAAAAACTGAAAACTGTTGTTTAAACACATACCAAACAGGCTATAAATTTTTGTGTTGTTGAAATTAAAATGAAATATATAATATCATAGAGATGAGAGAGCGAAAGCAATGAGAGGAGAAAAAAAAAATATGGAACCTAAGAAGCATGGACAAGAGTACGGGTACAATACAGCGACACGAATAATTTCTGAAAAATTATAATATGAAACTGCCAGTATGAAATTGGTATGTCTGTGCTTCCTAGGATGGAACAGTACTAGGATTACGTGGTTCGACCTACAACATACATCCATGAAGGTAGTCCTTGATGGCTATATCTTCACTATAATCTCAATTCATGTGTTACAATGAACCCAATATGAAGTATTTATAAGTGATTAAAATTAACCATAAAATAGACCATGGTTAATTGACTTATAATACAAGTAATATATTTTTCTTACACACCAAGCAAGAATAGACTTGGGCCTTGACTATTGGACTTGGTATCTCTACGCCCCTCAAACTCAAGGTGGAAGCTTGAAGACAACTTAAGTTTGGAAAGTGAATTCATGAAAATGCTTGAAAGATGCCCTGAAAAAGATGACCATAAATGACCGACATGCAAGGAGAATGGAACGTGTAAAATGAATGTGCAAATTGCCGATTGTGAGAGCAAATAACAATGATAGATGAATGCCGAAGATAATAATTAATAAGTGACCAGGGAGGGGCTACTATGGCCTGAGAATGACTACACTGAAGGCCTAAGGAGCATCAACAAAGAACAACATTGTGATAAAGCACGTGACTTGTAGCTTGTTCATTCATCGAAGCAAAAAGGACAAGGGGGTACTTGTAGTAGCAGATTCATTGGGTGATCGAGCTTCATATTTATTGATTATTTTCTGCAGGAGCATGAAGTGTCAAAAAAGGCAGAGAATAACAATTAAGACAGAAATCATAACAGCTTCTTGTGCTTAGTTGCGAGGATAATTAGTACCAGGTTATAGAGGGTTAGTGTTGTGTCTGATATGGCCATTTTGTGCTAATCCTTCAACTAGGCAGTGTATTTTTCAGGACATAACAGCTGCAAAGAAGGCAACATATATTAATTATAATATAAGATAACTACCTAATGATCGTATCATTCTTTTTTGTTTTTTCATAGATACTATTGATTTTCAATCTATGACATTTGCTCCAAAATAATTGTTATTTATCAAAACATTTTATCAGTTGAACTAATTAGAACCTTGGATTATATCATTGTTTATACTAGAAGATAAGGTAGTTGTGCTAACATTCTTGATAATTTTTTTAGAAGTTATGAATGTGTGTTTGTGTTTTTGGGAGGGGGTAGTTTTCATTAGTTTGATGATTTTAACAATTTAAATTATTCCCTAAAATGCTATGTACTTGATCATATAATCAATAATGGATAGTGATCAATAAATGGTCTGGCAGGATGACCGGGAGTGAGAAGGCATTGTCCCTCTTTTCCGAAACATCAGTGGTTACCATTTTATTCTTGCTTAGTCAGTCTACAGAGGATGGCAAAATTGACCTAGTAAGAGTAATATAAAACAAAGGTTAATAATCAGACCTGAAACCAGCAGTCAAATCTGATTCTTTAATCTTGATCTAGAATGTTGGAACAATGGCAAATGGCAATAGGTAATGAAGTTTCAAACCTTTGACCTGGTCTTAGTTACTTATCTTACGTGCCAAGGCCCATCAAGCTATATCCAACCATTTTCGTTGTCCCTTTTCATTTCTTATCCTAACCTACATGATACATGATCACACACAAAAATACAAATTAATGGATTAGTAGTTAATAAACATCTGATTCATAAAAAATAAAACTTTAATAAACGTTTACCATATTTATTTTGAAAATGATATTTTTATTATTATAATGTTTTGTACTTTTAAGATTGGGATAAAGTTTGCTTAGAAACTTAGTTGTAGTGAATGACTACAACTTCATTCGATTTATATCTTTTTATTGGATATGAATTTTGACAAATTCGCCATCGGACTTTATTTTCTTCTTATATCTTCCATATTTACAAAATCCATAAAAGATCAAAGATTAATAATTATGTCATCAATCAAATGTCTAAAATTATACATAAAAAAAATAAGTTTATAGATCAAATAATAAATAACATCTTATTGGTAAGAAATTTAACATGCATAATAAGAACATAAATAACATGCAATCCAACGATTAGATTTTTAAAATATGTAGTTATATTAATATTTTTAATAGAAGTTTTAATCATTAGTTATAACCAAGTTTGTAGCCAAATTTTATCCTTAAGATTGAGCTATTTGTTAATAGGTCATTTTAAGAAATTTTTAATATCACTTTCATGGGAATTATAAAAAAATTGTCCTCAAAGTTAGTTAATTTTTTCATTTCCCATAAAAAGTTTCTCAAAATAGTTTATAAACCAATGTCCTTAGAGCATTCGTCAACTTGTCCCTTTAAGATTAATAAACCCAAAATTTTTTTTATTTACATTTGTTCATGCTCTTCTTTTTTAATTATAAAAGCTATGAAAGTACATTTAAAAGTTGTTTAGCTTTTTTTAATATTATTTTTAGTCAATTTTACAAATTTAATCCGTTTGGATATATGCCAACACAAACAATATTTGACCCTTTCAGCCAAAGATATATATATATATATATATATGTGGGGTCAGAGAACTTATGATCCGGCCCACGCTCTACTAGGGCCCAGGGCCCAGGGCCCATGCTGAGGAAGGTATTTGCCGAGAACGAATAGGGAAAGGCCGAATAGCCTGGGGGCACAGCCGAGGATGACCTTGTCCTCAGCATTCCAAGACTTCAAAGGGAAGAGCAACATCTCGTTGAAGGCTGCCCCCAAAAAGCCCCCTGAAGAAGAGGCGAGTATAATGGGACCCACGTGGGGGTACGGTGTGGAACTGGTTCAAGGTAAATACGTCCCCTCCGCATCAAACGCGCCCGCAAACGTCCTAACAATATTAATGAGAAAAGACGCCTGAACAGGGTGGTTTCGGTCATCGCAACTAACAAAAAGTAAGGGGAGGCAGCCGATGGGATGGGTACTTAAGTAGGCACCTGCCTGACCGACAAGTGGAGGGCTAGGATCAACCAAGAAGGGCTATATAATGTGAAGGTTGATGCGCCAAAAAAGGAGGCTGGGAAAAAAGGCCAAGAACCAAAGTCTCCCAGATCGTTTCGAGGAGAAAGACTCCATGAAGCGAACATGGCTTACTTTGTATGAACACCATGGTTATCCACCGACCAGTGACCAAGGCCTAGCCCTTCAAACCCACGCTCTACAAATGATATTGTTTGGGTGCTCTCTACGTACGAGCCCAGTATCATCTTGGGGTCGTCACGAATTGAGTCCCTACAATTGGCGCCGTCTGTAGGGATGGGCTTGTGTGTTGGCACAGGTGGTGGGTTGAGACAGTCCCCCCATCATTTCCAACAACTGGTTGTAGTGTTCTAGCATAAAGTTCCACTAAGAGCTACGTTTCTTTAATAGGGGCTACGCTTCGAAGCGTCAGTAGCACGGATGAGTCTAGGGACTTGGCCGAGGAGCTGATCCCCCTAAACCAATGTCCCACGCCATAGCCGAGGGGTTAATTCCCCCAACTACTTAAAAAAGCTAAGTTTTGTACAGAACCAAGGTATTGCATGATCCTCGAACTCAAACTTATGGGGAAACCAACTACTTAAAAATCAAGTTTTTGACAGAACCAAGGTATTGCATGGTCCTCGGATTCAATCCTATGGGGAAACCAACTACTTAAAAAAGCTAAGTTTTGGACAGAATAAAGGTATTGCATGGTCCTCGGACTCAATCCTATGGGGAAACCAACTACTTAAAAAAGCTAAGTTTTGGACAGAACTAAGGTATTGCATGGTCCTCGGACTCAATCTTATGGGGAAACCAATTACTTAAAAAAGCTAAGTTTTGGACATAACCAAGGTATTGCATGGTCCTCAGACTCAAACCTATGGGGAAACCAACTACTTAAAAATCAAGTTTTGGACAGAACCAAGGTATTGCATGGTCCTCAGACTCAATCTTATGGGGAAACCAACTACTTAAAAAAGTTAAGTTTTGGACAGAACCAAGGTATTGCATAGTCTTCAGACTCAATCCTATGGGGAAACCAACTACTTAAAAAAGCTAAGTTTTGGACAGAACCAAGGTATTGCATGGTCCTCGGACTCAAACCTATGGGAAAACCAACTTTTTTTTTTTTTTTTTTTTTTGAGAAAAGGAAACCAACTACTTAAAAATCAAGTTTTGGACAGAATCAAGGTATAACATGGTCCTTGGACTCAAACCTATAGGGAAACCAACTACTTAAAGGAAATTTGGACACCAAGTTGGTCCTAACGACACATATGACATTTCAGGTGATGCCTACATCTCCACTGAAATAGGTTTAGACACGAGTTCAATACCTTATATGTGCGGGTGAGCTAGCATTCCGAAACATGATCCTAAACATGTCATATGCACAACCATTCATACATGTTAAGATAATTAGCTCAAAAATCATCAGCGATAGTAAGCATCGACGAGGGCAACTAACATGTAATCAAACGGAAAGAGGAAGAACAGAATTTCATATGCGTGTTCAACAGGTTCAACTACAGGCAAACTACAAAGTTTTCAAAATAAAAGAAAAACTAGTTAATCATTGAACTAAAAATAAATACGGAGGCTGGCCGGGGTTTCTACTTCTTCAGTTCTGTGTCGGCCACATCCTAAGAAGGCAGAACAGGACTGGCTTCGACGCCCTGGAGGATAGTCGCTTCTGGGGAAGGCTGAGCGGGATCGGTGTCGGTACTCTTGGGGTCCTCAGTAAGGGGAATTGCCTGCAGGGACTGGGCAAGGATGGCTGGCCCTTCGGCATCAGGGATCTGAGCGCTGACCGTAGGCTTGGCATCTTCTTTGGGCGCCTTGGGATCCATACTTTCGAGTGCTTCTATCACATCATAGAGCTCTCCCCCTTTAAAGGAGGGACGCAGACCTGTGCAGCTTCTGACTGAGTGACCCCTCCCTCGTGTTGTTCGCTCACAGCCTCGGAGCTGGTGGAGGCGGCCTCACGGATGGCTGTAGAGTAAAATATGCTCTCCGCTTTCCACAAATCAAACGAAGCATCCACCCCAGCTCGCTTTAAGGCCTCTTCCCAAACCTGGGAGTAGTATAGCCTGCACACTCCGGGAATTTAGGCTTTAAGGGAGGCTTGGGTTTCAGCTACCCCCGTATTGTAACCCTCATCCTCGGCCATTTCCCTGGCAGCCTCAGCCTCGTTTCCGGCAAACTCAGCCTCCTGCTTGGCCCTCATGGCTTCGTCCCGGGCATATTCTGCCACGCCTTTAGCATTCTCTGCCAAGATCAGTCTTTTCTTTAAATCACTGATCTGCTCCTTGGCTATTCGCAACTGATCCTCGGCTTTGAGTAGACGTTTTGTCTGTTCCTCGGCTTGTTTTTGAGCACCATCTAAACCTGCCAAGGCACTATCCCTTTCTCGGATAGCCTCCTTTAAGGCGTCCTTAGCCTTTGCGAGGTCATCCTCGGAAGCTTTGAGAGTCCGCGAGGCGTCTAGACGTTTGGAGTGTTCATTCTCGGCGACCTTACTCTGCTTGTTAACTTCCTCCTTCATTCTATATGTGGCCTGGAGAGCCTGTCAAGTGAGGTAAATACATTGTGAATGACAAACCGGGAGCAAGAGTTAATAAAGTTTTAGGTTTCAAGAGCCTTACCATTCCCAAATACCTCTTCGTACTGAGGAAAACCTCCTGCATCCTCATTTTCTTCAACTCATCCACGTCATTGGGAAGCAGCATAGTTCTCCCTAATGCGTCGGCCACATAACCACCTTTGCCATCTCCAAGGTCCCTCATGGACGCGGTTTCCAACAGTGGCCCCCCGTGGAGCATTGGGGCGGGAAACCAGGCGCTTGGCGAGGATTGGACTTCGTTCCCCTTCCCCTTGCTTTGGGCGGATTGGGCTTTGGTTTCTTTACCCTTGCTTTGGTGCCCGATCTTTAATTGTTTCACACGCGGGGCTTCATCCCTCTCTTGAGGAGATTGGGACTTTCCCCCGTCCATGGGTTCCTTATCCTTGGGACTCCTCTTTCTCTTTGGGTCCATGGGTTCCGGCCAAGGAGGCAGAGCTGATCGAAGAGGAGCAGGAAGTTTAGGGCGGGGAGATTGTGGCTGAGACTTAGTGGAGGATGACCTAGTCTGGATGGTTTGGGGCTGAGGTGGTGGAGACGGAGCGCTGGACTGCGGTGTTCCCTACGCACCCTTCCCCGTTTAACCCTCGAGAAGGTTGAGTAAGCTGGTCGGGGACTTTCTCTTAAGTCCCATCTCGGTTTGGGAAAATGTGCCTACTAATGACAATTCCGCCTCAAACGAGGCCGGGTCACCTATATCACCAGAAGGATCCTCGGATTGGTCGGCTAGGTCAAATACCCCAAATCCCTCCTCGGATTGATCTAACTCGCCTTCGTCCTCCGCTGCTTGGTGAGATGAGGAGAGGTCCACCAGTGGGATGCCCTCTGAGACAGATGATCCTTCGGAGATTAAAAATCCTGATTCGACCACAGTAATTTTTGGAAGCCGAGGACGGCTGGCGCTGATCACGTGCCTGGGGTCGGCAAATGACTTCTGATGGGGAGCGTACCCTAAGATTTTGTGAGTGGCTCGGACTTGACCATCCTCGTCATTTACGAAAACTGCCGCTTAAAGAACAATCTCCAAGTCCACCTGGTTAACTAGGTGAAAGTGTCGGTGAAAAGCGTGTGGATCTGCAAGAAAAACACATGCGCATGGTTAGTAACCGAACCACATCAAATTAAAATGGCACCAAGGATTGGCATCCTTCCATTCTCTATACCCCACATGGTTCTCCCTCTACCATGGGGCACGGATCGCCATCATGCCATTCACTGGATACGATAAGGAAATCCTTGTTTAACCCCTTGTTCGAATCAGGGAGGCATTGAATTAGTCGAACCCTCTCGTCTCTCGTCTTCAAATAATAGGATTTCCCCTTCAAATTTTGGAGATTATAGCACCAATTCACATCGTGGTGGGTCAATCTTAGCCCCATCTTTTCGTTTAAGGCATCCACACAACCCAGAATCCTAAACATGTTGCCGGTGCACTGGGTGGAGGCTAATCGGAAGTGCCTGAGGTAACCCTTCGTTACCGGCCCCATGGGGATTCTCATACCCCTCTCTACGAAGGCGAGGACAGGAATTACCACCTCGCCCGTTCTCCTCAGAAAGTGCCACTCTCCCATCTTACAATGCCTCAGACTCACGTTGGGAGGAATCCTGTAGTCAACGATGAACTTTTCCATCGCCTCTTCAGTATCAACCAATTTCCTCAATCTCAATTTAACCATCTCTACGAGTTACTAAACAAACTCAACCAGTGACGGGAGAAGGAAGGGAACCAAAGAAAAATAAACCCAGAAAAGAAAAAGCACGAGTTAATGGAGGCAGGGACCTTACAGAAAAGAGGAAAGGCGCCTCGAACAGGCTTTTTATGCTGGAGATAGACTTGAGTTTGGACGAAAGTTCAGATGAACCCAGGGTATATGCGCTAGAACTTTTAAGTGCAAAACTGAAGAGACAAATCCGTTCCAAAAATCATTTATGCCTCCCATTGAGAGTAACTGCACGAATTTTCTTGCCCATAAAGGCAAGGAAATCCCCACCGTTAGATCTCCATCACGCCGTAGAACGTGGGAAACACAAAGGCACCCGCATTTAATGAGGCCACGTTTCACCTTCCAAAGTCTCCAGGAACGTGTCTCGGGCAGACAAAAAATCTTGGGAATCGATAGGTGATAAGGATTGACAGGCATTGACAGATATCTGATGTCATCAAAACTCTCCTATCCGTCCGAGAAGCCGGATAGTAGGATTTTGAGGGGCTATTGTGGGGCTAGAGAACTTATGATCCAGCCCACGCTCTACTAGGGCCCTGCCGAGGAAGATATTTGTCAAGGACGAATAGGGAAAGGCCGAATAGCCTAGGGGCACAGCCGAGGATGACCCTGTCCTCGGCATTCCAAGACTTCAAAGGGAAGAGCAACATCTCGTTGAAGGCTACCCCCAAAAAGCCCCCTGAAGAAGAGGCGAGTAGAATGGGACCCACGTGGGGGTACGGTGTGAAACTGGCTCAAGGTAAATATGTCCCCTCCGCATTAAACGCGCTCGTAAACCTCCTAACCATATTAATGAGAAAAGATGCCTGAACAGGGTGGCTTCAGTCATCGCAACTAACAAAAAGCAGGGGGAGGCAGCCGATGGGATGGGTACTTAAGTAGGCACCTGCCTGACCGACAAGTGGAGGGCTAGGATCAACCAAGAAGGGCTATATAATGTGAAGGTTAATGCACCAAAAAAGGAGGCTGGGAAAAAAGGCCAAGAACTAGAGCCTCCCAGACCAGACCGTTTCGAGGAGAAAGACTTCACGAAGCGAACATGACTTACTTTTGTATGAACACCATGGTTATCCACCGACCAGTGACCAAGGCCTAGCCCTTCAAACCCACGCTCTACAAATGATATTGTTTGGGCGCTCTCTACGTACGGGCCCAGTATCATCTTGGGGTCGTCACGAATTGAGTCCCTACAATATATATATAAAAGTAGACACACACACAAGCCTCTAAACACACGTGTTGTTTCTATTTTTTTGGTAAAGACTAATAATTTACATCCATTATAATTTGAAAATATATTTTTTTTATTTTTCAAACAAATAAAAAAGATAAACTTTAGAGATAAGCAATTTCTTTTTTGAACATGAAGGGAAAAAAAATCCTAAATTTTAGGAATTATCTTTTTTAATTTAAAATGAAATTTGTTATTTGACATTTATGACATTATTTCTAAATAAAGTTACATTTCATTAATAAGGGTATTTTTGAACCACATAAAAGTTCAGTTCAAAGAAGGGAATCCTCTTATTAACTGTGGGGCCCAAGAATTTGTGGCCCTGGCCCATTTTTACATTGGGGCCCAAGGCTCGAGCCGAGGAGGGGTATAGTCGAGGACGTGTAATAAAAGTCCAAGTAGTCTTGAGACATAGCTGAGGATAATTCTGTCCTCGGCATATCCGAGGTCCCCCTGAAAGAAAGGGCAAGAGCGGTATAGGAACAGTTTTGGAAAAAACCTAAAATATCTATGTTAATAGAGAAGGGGACGTTGGATAGTATAACGACCAAGGACAAAAAGAAAGCTGTCATTGAATACTCTGCACCTGACAGAGCCATGCTCTTCAACTTTTACAACCACCCCCAACCACTTTGGGTATGGGCTGATGGGATAAGTATCAAGGGGCTTGACCAAGGAGCTAATCCCCCTAAACCAATGTCCCACACCATAGCCGAGGGGTTAATTCCCCCAACTACTTAAAATTCAAGTTTTGACAGAACCAAAGTATTGCAATGTCCTCGGACTCAAACCTATAGGGAAACCAACTACTTAAAAATCAAGTTTTGGACAGAATCAAGGTATTGCATGGTCCTCGGACTCAAACTTATGGGGAAACCAACTACTTAAAAAAGATAAGTTTTGGACAGAACCAAGGTATTGCATGGTCCTCGGACTCAAACCTATGAGGAAACCAACTACTTAAAAATCAAGTTTTGGACAAAACCAAGGTATTGCATGGTCCTCGAACTCAAACTTATGGGGAAACCAACTACTTAAAAATCAAGTTTTAGACAGAACCAAGGTATTGCATGGTCTTCGGACTCAAACCTATGGGGAAACCAACTACTTAAAAATCAAGTTTTGGACAGAACCAAGGTATTGCATGGTCCTCGGACTCAAACCTATGGGGAAACCAACTACTTAAAAATCAAGTTTTGGACAAAATCAAGATATTGCATGGTCCTCCGACTTAAACCTATGGAAAAATCAGCCACTTAAGGAGAATTCTAAGTCGCTCAGTCCTCGGACCGAATACCAGAAAAGACTAAGACTATGAAGGTCATTAGGAAGATGGCGAAACACCTTAATACTCGGCGACCCGCATGGGCTGTTCATTTTGGGTTACATATCCTCGGATGATTACCTCCTGCACAGCACCGAGCATTCAGCCATCATCTTGTTCAGTTTGGGGTATACAACCCTTTTTCAGGTCGGTCTTATTGTGCAAGACAGCTCTAATAAGTTCATAATAATATCTTTTATAAGGGTTTCGGCCCTAAGTATCATTTTCTCAGGTCGGCATTATTGTGCAAGACAGCTCTAATAAGTTCATAATAACATCTTTTATAAGGGTTTCGGCCCCTAAGTATCATTTTCTCAGGTCGGCATTATTGTGCAAGACAGCTCTAATAAGTTCATAATAACATCTTTTATAAGGGTTTCGGCCCTAAGTATCGTTTTCTCAGATCAGCATTATTATGCCAGACAGCTCTAATAAGTTCATAATAACATCTTTTATAAGGGTTTCAGCCCTAAGTATCGTTTCCTCAGGTCGGCATTATTGTGCCAGACAGCTCTAATAAGTTCATAATAACATCTTTTTTCTTTGTAAGGGTTTCTGCCCTAAGTATCATTTGTTCAAGTCGACATTATTGTGCTGGATAGTTTCAATAAGCACAGAGTAAGATCTTTTTGTTAACAGGGATTTCGGCCCTAAGCATCGTTTAGAGTATAAAAATGAAAAGAGGTCATACGGTAGTACGTCCATTCACGGCATAACCATTGCAGGAAAGAAAGAATACATAGAATAAAACAATGGCAACTTTTATTAATGTAAAGAAGTAGTACAGCGTACAATGAAGGGCTTAAACAAGCCTATATAGGAAACAAATTACAAAAACAAGAATAAAAAAAAATAAAAAAAAAAACAACAACAACAACAACAAAACGAACAACAATAAGAAGTCTTTCTAAATTCTGCTCTAGTAGCCACCATATTAAGAGCAGGACCCCTTTGGATGGAAGAGGAGAAGAAGAGGAAGAAGTAAAAGCACCAGGATGGATCTGGTGATGGGAAAGAAGAAGAAGGGAAGGCAAAAGGAGGCACCAGTGAAGGAACAGAGGAAGAAGCATGGAAACTTAGTCCCTGCTTCAGCCTTGACTCCTAACACGCTGGTGCCATATTAGCTATGCTCATAGGAGAGCGGCCGGTACTGATAATGGATAACCCCAGCTCAATCGCACCAAAAGCTTGATGTGACTAGCACCTGCTTCGAATTTTGGCTGAAGGAGGGTGGGAAGTATCTTGAGTCTCTGCCAACCCTGCCCTGACCGAGCCATTTTAAGTTTCGAAAGGACATAACGCTTTGGAGAAGGATGTGATCTTTTCATCCCCGCTTCTACCTTAAGCGTGTCACACTATAAGCTTTGACTGTGCTGATAAGGAAAACTTTGAGCATAGCTTGAGGTTTAAGGCTTTAGAAAGGATAAAGGGTCTTTACGCGAAGGAAATACCCTCTCGTCTGGCTTCTTATATGAAAGGTAAGTTCAGTGGCATTTAATCCGTACAGATTTCCAAGAAGATCTGCAAATGAGGTAGCGTCTGTTCAACTCCTCAATGTCATCTATAACCGACAGATTTGATCGGCCTCGTAATGTAAATCTATTAAAGATACGCCACGTACACTGAAACGGCAGGAGCGCCTCGTGTGAAAATCTAGACGAATGTCTCGTAACCCGGCGCATTTCCTAAATAGATGAAGGGACACCAACATTAATGAAGGTCAGAGTTAAACGAGCTGTAATAAAGGCTTGGCATCACTAAAATCCTCCACTCCGACTAAGAGGTCGGACAGCAGGATTTTGAGGGGCTATTGTGGGGCCCAAGAATTTGTGACCCTGGCCCATTTTTACATTGGGGCCTAAGGCCCGAGCCGAGGAGGGGTATAGCCGAGGACGTGTAATAAAAGTCCAAGTAGTTTTGAGACATAACCGAGGATAATTCTATCCTCGACATATTCGAGGTCCCCCTGAAAGAAAGGGCAAGAGCGGTATAGGAACAGTTTTGGGAAAAACCTAAAATATCTATGTTAATAGAGAAGGGGACGCTGGATAGTATAACGACCAAGGACAAAAGGAAAGCTGTCATTACTGCCATTGAAAACTCTGCACCTGACAGAGCCATGCTTTTCAGCTTTTACAACCACCCTCAACCACTTTGGGTATGGGCTGATGGGACAAGTATTAGTCCTGGAAAGTCGAACCTACATGTGGATGTAGGATAAGGGATACAGGCTAATATAAAAGGGGAAGCAAGCAATCCAGAAAAGAGGCTGGGAAAAAAGGCCAAGAACCAGACCCTCCCATACCGTTTTGAGGAGAAAGACTCCACGAAGCGAACATGGCTTACTTTTGTATGAACACCATGGTTATCCACCGACCAGTGACCAAGGCCTAGCCTTTCAAACCCACGCTCTACAAATGATATTGTTTGGGCCCTCTCTACGTACGAGCCCAGTATCATCTTGGAGTTGTCACGAATTGAGTCCTTACATTAACAATATCTATTGAATGGTACTTTAATTAATTATTAGATTACTTATGATGCCACCAATCAAGAACCTTGTATCTAAATAGCATAACCTCTTCTCTCTTATTAGATAAATTAGGATTCGAATTCCTCCTTCCTCCACTATTAAAACTTTTTAAGTTATAAAAAAGATTATGATATCATCACGAATGGACTTCCAATTGAATCTCAATCTACCTTCAAAACTTTAAGAATTTCCTTTTCTCAATTATCAAATGGTTCAGTTTTTAAAATGTTTTAGTCATTGTACTAATAATAAAATAATTAAAAACCTCTCTCAGGTTAATTTGGAAAATAACTTTTTTTTTTAATCTTGTTTTCAAAACTTAGATCTCCGAATAACTTTAAAATGGTACTATTTAAATAATAATTATTAAAATAATATTGTTTTGCAAAAAATTTGCTCCTCTCATTATTACTCTCCCTCTCAAATCAATAACCTTTTTTTCTTTTTTCTTTTTTTCAAACGAGTTAGGCTACAAGTGGGCGGTGTCGGTGTGTTGACTCTCTCTCAAATCAATAACCTTTTTTTCTTTTTTCTTTTTTTCAAACCAGTTAGGCTAGAAGTGGGCCGATGTCGGTGTGTTGACTGCCCTATGATTAGACCATGATATGATTTTTGTGGACTCTCTTCTACTCCCTTTACATGGATTTTATTTTTCTATTTTTTTTTAGAATCCATCTTTACATGGATTATGAATCTTGAAAGTTGATACAATGAGGACTCATAACAAAAAGAAGAATATGACAACAGCATGTAAAGTTAATAGGACTCATATTTGACATTGATTTTACCCATACAATTATGGGTGTCCACGAGTCAGTCCAGGTCGGGTTTATACACAACCCGAAACTGAGCCGACTAAATTGGATGTGAAATTTCTAGACCCGCCGCCAACTGGTGAAGGACTCGAGTTGGACTGGTTGGGTTCTTGTCAGGCGGCGGTCAGTCTCGGTCAAGTCAAGGAAGAGGAGGAGATTTGGACAGAACTCTCCAGATCTGGCTGAAATCTAGTCAAAATCTAGTCAGATCTAACCAAATTTGGCAGAAATCCTCTAGCTCTCGTCAAGATCTCGCTAGATCTGGTGAGATCTAACCGAATAATGATTCAAAAGACAATGAACGGTGGCTTTTGGTTGGTGGAGATTGGTCGGGTCGGTTGGAGTTGGATTTTGGAGCAATGACCCGCCGAAATCGGTTTCTGGAAGTTGAACCCCACTGCCAACCATCACAAGCCTCAGATCTAGCGGTTTTTAGGTCGGTCTAGCAGGTGGGTTAGACAGGCCAACATACAATATCATTAATCAACATATATCCAAAATCCCCAACAGTTTTCTTGACAGTCTAGTGAAAGTCCTCTATATTGCAGAACCCCTGAAACTATCAAACAATTGTTACAACTTACAGCCCATGGTTGTCTTAGAACTTAAATACGGTGGGGTTCACGCGTTAGATAGCTCTACAACCTCTACCAAAATTCTATCTATTCATTTTTTTATGGCTGGATTAAAACTTGAGTAATGCTAAGACCACAACTTTTGCCACAATTTTTACTCACATGGTAAGTTGTAAGTGGTGGAGTTATGGACCCAACACTTTTACTCCACTACTCACAACTTGTCACATGAGTAAGTTATGACAAAATTTGTGGTAAAAGTTGTGATCTTAGCATTTTCCTTAAAACATGTCACTGGATTGAAACTTGTCACATCATTGATATTTAAATAAATATTAAATGTCATTTTTCTTATATCTATTTTTCTCAACTAAGTACTGGCACTTCCTGGTGTTCCAATTGAGACTTCTTGTTTAAAAAATAAAAAAAAATAAAAATTCATCATTATTTTGACATAATTTAATTATTGATAACATGAAAATTTTAATCCATTCATTTCAAAATGACTGATTAGATTAGTTAGGTTCTAAAGACTTAGGAACTTATGTATTTAGAACTCTAATGTGTATTGTTGGCAAACCATGATCAAAACAAGATGTTTAGTCGTGTTTAGACTTGCTCAAAGTTGTATCATTTATGTAAAGTTGGATTTAAGTTGATACAGAATTAAAAGTGCAATTCGGCTTGGTTCGATCGATCGAAGCTTAGGGTCGATCAATCGAAATTCGGGCAGAATGCATTTTTTTGCAAAATTCCAACTCAATCCTAGTTCATTTAAAACGCTTAGGGTTTTGTGTTTTTGCCCTAGGTATATAAGGCAAATCCTAGCCACGTTTTAGTGTTGCTCATATTGATGTTTGTATAAATCTCTTGTGAGATCTGTGAGGAGTTTTCCTTTACACAAGCTTAGGATTATCAAGAAGGAGATTCGTTCAAGAACTTGATGATCATTCAATTGCTACCATAAGAGAATTTAAAGAAACACAAGCGGGTGTGCTTGTACTTGCTGGAGATCCAAGAAAGAAGGAGTCCATGGTCTCGGAGCTTGCACGTGGTCGTGTCAGTAAGTTTCTACTGGTGGGTAGCAATAGTATGTTGATGGTCTAAGTCCTATTGTAAAATTTTGATTCTTTCATAGTGGATTCAAGTTTACCTTGAGGATAGCTAGGTTAAATCCTCTCCAGGTTTTTACCTGTTTGGTTTCTTGGGTGATCATATCATTAAGTTATTTATCTTTTTGCTGCTATGCATGATATGATTGTTTGATTGTGATAACCTAGTTTTGAAATTTGGATTAAGTAATAACTTGGCTAATTACCTAGGGTAATCCAATTGTGTTTTTAAGGGGTCTAAAAACTATCAAGATTTTTGAAGTTCCATAATGAAATTTAGGAGTGTCCAAGATCAACCAAACCCGACAAAACCAGCTGACTTGCCGTCAACCAACCCTGACTCCAACTGACTAATGGGCCTCGCAATCAGCAACGGTTTTGGAATGTCCAATCCGATGAAGTCAGTTCAAGTGATAGGTGAGCAAGGTTGAAACCCAAAGGACCCAACCAGTCCAATAATCTGCCATTTTTCAGTGAGTTTTCAATCACCAATCATTGATTTCAGCTGAAATCTAGTAAGATCTAACTCTCTCTTCATCAATATAAGGAGATCTCGACCATATCTCGACCAGATCTGGCTAGATCTCGGTTAAATCTCAATAAATCCAGCTAGATCTCGGCCAGATGTAACAAGATCTTGACAGATTCAGCCAGATCCAATGAAATCTCGGCCAGATTTAGTAGAATCTACTCCCCTACCACAAACTCGACTCTGATCGACACCCACTCGACACCTAATGAGGCTCGATCCATTCGATCTGATGCCTTTCACAGTAGGTAATGGGTCTTGATCTCCCTCACCCGAAGTGATCAAGTCGAGTTTGGGTTGGGCACAAACCCGACCCAAACCGACTAGTGGACACCCCATTGAAATTACTCTAATTTTTTTAAAATATCTTATTCAAAGGTTCACAAGGCTTCTTGATCTCTATATGATGATAACCAAGGTTCAATCTTTTGTTTCTAAATTTCTGATTGTTGTAATTATCAAATTATTAAAAAAAGAAAAGAAAAGTGATTTTGAGTTCACTCTTTAAATGCTGATAACTTTTTCTTTTCTTTTCTTTTTTTTTGGGAGGGGGGGTTGAATTACTGATCTTTGGTGATTGTTGAATTATTGATAATTTTTTTTATTGACTTCTAATTTCAAAGAGTCTACATAATTAATGAAATATTGGTAGTTGCCTTCATGTTGTATTGAATAATTTCTCACCAATGAGGGGCATACATAGAAACCAAAATGACATGGACTTAAGAGGCTGTGCTTGAATGACAATATTCGGAATAGGGATACAATCATACATGTACAATTGCGCTTATGCCCCTGGTGGTTGGGATTTGTGAATCAGATTTGTGGTCCATAGTTCAAGCCTGGGCGAATACCTAGGGAGGAATTTGGGTATCCCTACTAAGGAGCCCTTAATTACCAACTCTCTCGAGGTGTTAGGGTAAGGTATGCGGTCACCCCAGACCACAATAACTATGGTTCAATCAAACATTCCCTAACGAGAGGTGCTCCTATAGCCCAGAGGGGTGAGTCACAATGGTCGCCCCCACCCCCGCCCCTCCTTTCATTCAGCAAAAAAATAAATAAAGTACAACTGCACTTACAATTTCTTTTTCTTTTTTCCAATTTATTGAGATAATGAGTTGTTAAGAAAAAAAAAATCATGAGGGCTAACAAAGTCCCTCTAGAAAAGCCCTCAAGAAATATATGATCGGATACAAAAAGAATTCCATTGTCTTCTTTTTTTCTTTTTCTTTTCTTTTTTTTTTTAATTACTCATGGAAACAGTATAATCCTAAATTTTACTAGTTCATAATTTTCATCCTTTAACTCTTTCACACACTAAAAATTAATATCATGTTTCCCAATATCAAATTCCCACTTCTAAGTTCTAAGAAATCACTTCCTCAAAAAAAAAAAAAAAAAAAAAAAAATGTTCTCAGAAATCAATTACTCTGATGAATATTATCATCTGCCATGTGGGGCAAAATTAGACACAACCCATGAACTCGACACAACACGACACGAAATTAGTAGGTTATGGGTTGAGGCTTAATGGGTTCGTGTCATATTTGGGTTGACACGACTGACTCGTTTAATAAAGGATTGGGTTAGTGTTCATCACATAAAACTTATTTGACTTGTTTGACTCATTTAACTAATTGACATTTTACCAGTATACCCTTCAAACCCTAGGTATATAAACTTATTAGTTGTTATGATTTATTTTCTTTGATATATTATGATTGATTATTTGTGTTATTGAGATATGCTTTAGTTCTGAATGAATATTTGTGATGCAATTACTCATTAGTTCTGAATTTTATAATAAAAATATTTATTTGTTTGGTTTTTCATAATTCATATCAATTTGGTTAATACTAAAATTAGTTTTTTTGTTCATTTTGATAAAATTTGATAAACTGGTCAACACAACTAACCCGTTTAATAAATGGATTGTGTTAGGATTAAGAAATCCTGACTCGTTTGATAAACATGTGGGTTAGGATTAACTCATATAGTCGAATACTCATGAGTCAACACAACACGAATTGCCACCCCTGAGCAAAGTTAAGTCAAATCCATAATTAAAATTTCAGGATTGGTTCATTTGAATTTATTTGAATTCAAGTCGAATTTGAACTCATTACCAAGCTATATTATATGTTTAAGTTAAGTTCATTTTCTTGTCAAACAAAATCAAACATGCAGTACTTCAACTCTACAGGATTAGTTTAGTGGTTCCCAAGACCTTATGAGAAACATGAGGTCTTAGATTCAAAACTCCAAACCTATATCTTGGGACCACCTTTCTTCCATGTAATTATCTAATGTGTGTAGGATGAGGTTTTAGTCATACCTGAGGGAATAGTTAGGTACTTGAAAAGCTCTAAGCACCCTCATTAGCAAGCAAAAAAAAATGTTTAAATTTGTTTACAAGCTACTTGATTAACTTATTCTTTTCAATACATTGTAAATACCATGAATAAAATTTTTTACTCATTCACAAATTTATGCAAATAATTAATAACTAAATTATAGTTGAAATTATATTATTTAAGTTAATTAGACCAAATAATTTTCATTTATGAATTTATAAAAATTAAATATAACTTTTTTTATGAAATGGAGTATGTCTATAAATTATAAATAATAATTTGATCAATTGCACATCTAGATAAGGATTTTTTTTTTTTTTTTTTTTTTGGGGGGGTGGGGGGGGGGGGGTGGGTGGGGGGAGAGAGAGGGGTAAGAAAAAGGAAGGAGTATTATTAAAAGATAAAGGGAGCAGTAAAAATTAACCGATCCAAGTACCTTTTATTTTGAAGTAGGATCCAAATACATTTCAAAAACATCTAGATTTAATCATAAAATTAATAATAATAATAATAATAATAAATTAAAAAAAAAAAAAAAAAAAAAAAAAAAAAAAAAACACTACTTCAATAGTCGGAACACGATAAACTTTTTTTAAAGAGGTGGAGAGTGAGAGGTGGAATTTCAACCACAAATAAGGGACACTGCAAAGGAGAACAAAGTTAACTAAGAGGTCATCAATCTAGTTGGATCCTTGTTTGGTTAAAGCATCGACACAACAATTAGCTTCATGAAATATATGCTTCAATTTAAAATGATCAAACTTGTTCAACAGGTCCTTACCATCACACAAAAGTAGGGCCAGCTCAACACAATTTGAGGACTAAGGTGAAAATTTAATTGGGCCTTTTTATATTTAAATATTACTTAAATAATATTTAATTTATTAACAATCAATTTAATATATATTTTAACCCATTATTCTTACTTTTAATATGACTAGTCCACTTGAGTGATATTAGGGATACTACAAATTTTACTATATAAAATTTACAAACTAACATATCACCAATCAGATAAAAATTGATTCAAACATTTGTTTATTATATTATTTAAGTGGCACCAATCATATCTTGTCATATCTTTGTAAGCATTTTGTAGTAAAATTTGTAGTAATTTTAGCATTTTCCATTCACTTAACAATGACTTGGTTGGATTTCTATTAATGTATAATTTAGTAATTTGGTTGGATTTCTATGCCTCGGCCGCCCAGCACAGAAGCAACAATGTTCTATCAATAGGGGACTTGGATTTAACTACACCTACAACAAATTTTGTACCAAGTTATATTTCAATGATTATATTTTTATGTGTACATATATATAAATATATAATATTATATTTACTTAAATTGAGCTTTATACTCACAAGTAACAAATTTGTTCACGAATGCATTATTATGTTTGAATTTGACTCATTTAATTAGCTCATTCGCTAAATAAACAAATATAAACAAATTTGTTTCACAAATCAAGCCTAAGCTATTTATAAATACTTTGATTAATTTGCATCCCTACTTGCAACTTCTTTTTCTATGATAATATTGATCCCCTCAAATCTCCCTTTACTCTTCAGTATGAATACATCATCTTAATTCGGTTAACTTCACTAGTAACTAATTTTTGTTTTCTTGTGTGCGTTTGGCCAACCCTGCTTGCAACTGTTTTCCTTGCCAATATTAACCTTCACATCTCCCTTTCCTCTCTAGAGTAAATACTTTTTTTTTTTTTTAATAAACTGAAGCCTTCGTTAAAGAAAAAGAGAACTAAGGAACAAAAGAACAATCAACCCTACAAACATCAACAATAGCATAAGGGAAATTGAAGTTATTACAAGAAAAAGGGCATGAGTTGCAGCATTACAAACTCTACTAGTCCAGCAGAAATTACAACTCAAAAAACTCTTAATAATTTCTAAGGTGATTGACCAGTCCACTTAGTTTCCTTTATAGCTCAGAAACTAAAGAGACAAAACATATTTTTGCATATCCCTCCACAATAATTCGCACCTATTTTTTCTCAAGAGCAATTTGAAGAGCCCATAAAATAGCTACAGCCGCAACTTATAAAGGAGAGCACAACTCATGCAGTTTAGCACATAACTGGATCAATTCTCCATTCTCATCTCTAGCTACTATAGCTAAAGTGGAAAACTTATGAGAGATTGTAGCATCCACATTCAATTTGATCCAGCCTATTGCCGCGGGGGGGGCGTGCGGGGCCATTGCTTCACGTCACCAGCTACTATGCTTGGCTTTTCACTTGTTATTGCAAATACAAATTCTTGGAACCTATGGTCAATGTTGCTAGCAATAACAACAATGTTAGCTTGGCCACCATTGTGAAGAATTTGATTTCTCAAGTTCCAAATAGCATCCAAGGTGAAAGCCATATACAAAGACAGTCTAAGAGTTTCTTCTTTGTTGTGTTATTGTCCATGCAACCAATGCTTTGAAGGTTCTGTCACCACCTTGATGATGTCCTCACATGAGTTTATAGGAGCATAATCTGATCTTAAACCCCACCTTCCAACAAGCTAAATTGCCTTGGCAGAAGCGCATTTAAAGAATAAGTGAGAACAAGACTCCAGAGCACTTTCACATAGAGGACAGAGAGTAACATTGGATCCTAATCTCAACATTACATTTTCTTTGGGTGTTAGAGAATTTGAACCAATTCTCTATAGCAGCATCATTACTCTCTCGAGTACCTTTAGACTCCATATCTTTTGCCAAGGAATAGTAAGTAGAATTGAGTTGGGAGTGTCCTCTTGGTCTACTCTATATGCAAATTTCACAGAAAATGCACCCATATTAATTCATCAGGTTTTGGACTCAAAGGGATTGGAACACTCAAAATGGCTTGAACAGATTCAGGCCCAAACAACTCTCAAAGATTTTGGCTTGAACTCAGTTAACCATGGTAGCCAAGGGTCCAACCAAACATTTATGGACGCTCTATCACCAACCAAATAGCAAGCACCTTTTGAGATCAGAGCTTTTGATTTTTCTATGGCTTTCCAAATTGGTGAAACTTTTTTAGGAGGGTCTTTTCTCAGCCATTCACTTCTCACCTAAGAGCAACCACATCAGTAGTTGCATAATCTTGCAAAATACAAAAAGTATGTCATTTTACACATTTTGACCCAAAAAAACACCTATATCAATGAATGTAAAATTGTGCATAAATGTGCAATTGCTACAGTAAGAGCAACCACATCAGTTAGTGTAAAATTTCCTTCTATTTTACACTAAAAACTTACTTTTTTCTATTTTACACACTCATTTTTACAAAACACCCACATCAGTTTATCTATTCTATCATCTGCTTTATTTAAATAATCATTTTCTCACTTTTTTATTATAATTTTATCTCAAACCCTCTCTCCACTCACGAGACTCTATTCTAGATTCTTCTCTAAAACTCCTCTCTATTCCAACATTTTCACTCCTCTCTGAAACTTCTCTCTATTCCAAACTCCTCTCTATTCCAAACTCCTCTCTAAAATTTCAATCCAAGCAGGGAGCACGGCGTCGATTTGAAACTCTGATCCAAGCTGAAATTTTCATTTGAAATTCGAACGCCGATCTGAAATTTCCATCCAAATGCCAATTTGAAATTTCCATTTGAAACTCCAATCCAAGCACGGGGCTAATCTGAAACTTTGATCCAAGCACGGTGAGAAGAACACCGATCCAAGCACTCCGATCCAAGCACGTCGATCTAAAACTCCGATCCAAGCACGCCGATCCACCACAAGCACCGATCCACTCTCTCTGTCTTCGTTAGTGTGTCTGTGTGTGGGTGTGTTTGGTTTTATGGTATCTGTGGTTGATTTTGTTGTTGATTTTGTGGTTGATTTTTGATTTTGTATGTGGGAGTGTGTGTATCAAAGAAAGAAGCAAATGACAAGGTCGTTGGTTTTGCAGATGGAGAAGAGAGAGAGAAAAAAAAAGGAGCAAAATTAGAAATTATTTAAATAATATATAGAAGAGGTACAGTAACTATGTATATATGCACGGTTACTGTAGCTCTTGTATATTTATGCACAATTTTACATCCATTGATGTAGGTGTTTTTTTGGTCAAAATGTGTAAAAAGAGCTGCTTTTTGTATTTTGCAAGATTATCCATGGACTGATGTGGTTGCTCTAACTATGCATATATGCAAGATACTGTAGCTCATCTATACATTATTTTAATATTATTTCTCTCCCCTCACATTCTTTCTTCCCCTGAGTCTCTCTCTTCAACTCAACCTTTGCAACTGATAACCCCCACCACCAACCACACAGACCCAGCACCACCACCCACATCACCACAACTCAGCACCGCCAAACACCACCACTACAACGGCACAACCCAGCACCACCAACCATAATCAACCCAAACTCAAAGAAAAACTCATCACAAACCCAAACCAAAATTAATAAAAACTAAATCCAACAAAAACCCATATGAAAAACCCACCAGAAAACCCGTTAAATTTGCCACCGATCTGCCACTAATCTACAGCCGATCTGCCACCGCCAGGTTCTATCAATCTGCCACTACTAGGTTGCTATAGATTTGCCGTTGCCAGGTTGTTGTCGACTACTGCCAATCTAGGTTTGAGATATAAATGAGGAAGAGAGTTTAGGGAGAAGTAGAGGCAGAGAAGAATTGAGAGAGAGAGAGAGGCACGGTTGGGACTTGTGGGGTGGAAAAAAAATATATATATATTAATGAAAGAGATATTTATTAATAAAATAATAATAAAAATTATTTAAATAGGTTAAAGTATATAATAGATATTCTAATGTGGGTGTTTTGTAAAAGTGATCTTGTTAAATAGAAAAAGTAGGTTGTTAGTGTAAAATAGACGAAAAAATTTAGCTGGAATAATGCAGTTGCTCTTATATTTACATTTTAGAACACTCATGCAAAAGTTATTCCTTTTGGAAACCACCATCCATGCCAATTTGGAAACTAGAGCTTTATTCATTGCTTTGGATTTCTTGAATCCCAAACTACCCTTACTTTTTTGTTGGCATAATTTGTCCCTAGCTCTCCATGCTAGGTACCTTCCATTAAGATTTTTCAACTTCCACCAAAATCTTCTAATCAGAGCATTCATATTATCACAAATTTTTGTAAGAATATTGTTGAGGTCTAAAAAAAGATCGCAGTGCTCAAGCCCAAAGAAGTGAGCCAAGCCCAAAAGAAAATAAGCCAAGCCTAAGGAAGCAAGTGCAAGGGGACCACGAAAGAGAAGAAAGGGCAGGCCCAAAAGGCTTGAAGCCCAAAAGAAGCATCAAGAAGGAAGAGACTCCCACGTCAAGAAATTGAAGAAGAAATAGCCAGGATCCTCAGCGACCACCAAGAGGCGCGGATCCTCCTAGGTGCATAAGCACAGTCAAAGAAAGATTAAGACAGTTCGAAAGAAAAGGACAAAAAGAAAAATAAGAAACAGAGTAGAAGCTACAAGCGCCAAACGACCCAGCAAGAAAAGAAGAAAGAACCAGCGACCTCTCATGGCTCAAATGGGAAGCGCCTCGGGGAACCAGAATGGAGAAGTACGAAAAAAGGAATGGCAACGAACGACTTTCAAACCAGCAGAATGGGATTTCGCCCGGTTGGAAAAAAAGGCAAAAAGGAAAAACTGCCAAATGGTGGGATCGAGAAAGGCGTGACCTCAGCATATCCCGAAATAGGTAACCAGCTATAGACTTTCAAAGGAATCGAAGCTAAAAAGAAGGAAAGAACGAAAAACAGGGAATAGAACCTGCTGAGTGATGGGCACAGTACATGCCCTGTTAACTAGAAGACAAAACAGGGAGACCAATGGTTCCCCTGGGACTCCAAAATATCACTATGTTGAGGTCTAAAAAGGATCATAGTGAAGGAGGCCCAAAAGAATGAGTTAGGCCCAAAAGGAAAAGATCAAGCTAAGTCCAAAGTAGCAGATGAAGGGGAACCACGAAGGAATAAAAAGGCCCAGGAGACTTGAAGCCCAGACGAAGAAGCATCCAGAAGAAAAGAAAAAAAAAAAACCACGGCAGGGGATAAGAAGTCAGGATCCTCAGCAACCATCAAGAGGCGCGGATCCTTTCATGCACAAAGTCAAAGAAAGACTAGGACAGCTCGAAAGAAAAAGACAGAAGAAGAAAATAAGAAACAAAGCAAAAGAACACAAGCACCAGTAAAACCCAGCAACCTCTCATGGCACAGACAAAAAAAACCTCGGGAAACCAGAACAGATTTTATTAGAGAAAAGACTTATCAGTAAAGTCATAGTGAGGAGAAAGAAAACACTGAGGGGAAAGTGAATATTGCTTCCCGGTATCCCAAAAACAGCCACTATTACACATACTCGGATTCAAAGAGAATCAAACTTTGCAAATTTTGAAGGCTGAAATAGCCCTTCAAGACTGCAACTTTTGATCTTGATTGAACCTTGTATCACGTCCTAGTGAGCTTCTTGTAACTATAACAGAGAAAACATTAATAAAATACATCTCAGTAATTCCAGGATCCCTTTAACGTTAATTTTGTACCACTTTGCTAATCCTGCTTCTTTCCTTTTGAATTTACCTTGTTGTTTTGGCATTTTTTTCAATACGAATATCCTTGCGGCGCAATTGCACTTTTAGTCCCTACATTTTTAAGTTTTTCCATTTTAGTCCCTACATTTTATTTTTTCCACTTTTAGTCCCTAAAACCAATTTACGCTTTCCGTTTTGGTCCTTTCCGTCAGTCAACCAACGGAAATAGCTGAGGTGGCAGCCGGAACAATTAAAATATTATAAAAAATGCCACATCACCCTGACAAATCAGCATATATATTTTAAAAATTAATTTATTAATTTTAATTAAATAAAAAAAATAAAAACATAATTAAAGATAATAAAATCAAACCTAAACCCAGAAAATCAAATCCAAGAACACAAATTCAGAATTAAAAACAATGAAATCAAATGCCTATGAACACAAGAACACAAACCCAGAAAATCAAACCCAAGAACATGAAATTTATACCTAAATAAAAAAAATTAAAAACATATAGTTTAAAAAAGAAATTAAATTAATTATATTAAAAAATTTCAAGTCCTGCTCTCTTTCTTTCATTTATGTCAAACAAATAAAGGTCCGGCCCTCTTTGTGGATTTTGAGCTCTGTGGTGTAGTGGTGTTGGTTGAGGTAGATTGATTGAAGCACTGTGGTTGATGATGGGTTGATTTATGGTTCATGGGTTTTGATTTGGGGTGGTTTCCGATGGGTTTTGGGGTTAGAATTTGGTATGGGTTTTGATTTAGGAATGGATTTAGGGATGGGTTTTCCTTTTGGATTCAGATTTTGTGGGTTTTGTGTGGATTTTGCTTTGATTTTTTTGTGGGTTTCGTGCATGGTGGTGGTGGTAGTGAATCCCCTCAATCCACATTTTCTCCGCCTTCCCGAATCTCCTCCCTCAAGAACTCCCAAACCCCAACGCACAAACCCCTTATCGCCGCCTCTGCCTTCTCTGGCTCCCTCCACCTCCTCTTCGCCAACGCCATCGAAGCCTTGCTCGAGTCGGAGTGCTTGGTTCCAGTGAAGGAGCTACACGTTGGGGCTGTGTCTTGTGTCGATGTGAACGACGATGGGGCTAAGTGCATGATAGTGGAGGGCTTGAGGTCAGCGGTGGTTTACCTCCAATCTCTTACAGATCAGTGGGTCTCTATTAGATCGGTGGGTTTAAAATTTCTGGGTTTGTTTACGGGTTTCTCGAATTTGGGTTTGAAATTTATGGGTTTGTTTTTGGGTTTGATGTTTGTATGAAGGGTTTGATTTTTCATGTGATGTTCTGGGTTTGCTAGAGATTGAGGGTTGGGTTAGGGTCTGTGTTCTTTGTGTTTTGAACGTTTGAAGGTCTTTTGTATTTTGTAGATCTGTGCCCTTTGATTTTACGTGTTCCATGTTGGCATGTTCTTGATTTTTTTAATTTCCTCGACAACCAAACATATTATTGGAAGAACATGAACATGTTCTTCATGATGACTGGGAAGAACATAATGTAAAGAAATTTTTTTTTTAATTTAATTAATTTAAGTTCATGTTCTTCATGATAACTAGGAAGAACATAATCTAAAGATTTTTTTTTTAATTTAATTTCTTTTTTAAACTATCTGTTTTTAATTTTTTTTTATTTAGGTATAAATTTCATGTTCTTGGGTTTGATTTTCTGGGTTTGTGTTCTTGTGTTCATAGGCATTTGATTTCATTGTTTTTAATTCTGAATTTGTGTTCTTGGATTTGATTTTCTGGGTTTAGGTTTGGTTTTATTATTTTTAATTATGTTTTTATTTTTTTTATTTAATTAAAATTAATAAATTAATTTTTAAAATATATATGCTGATTTGTCAGGGTGATGTGGCATTTTTTATAATATTTTAATTGTTCCGGCTGCCACCTCAGCTATTTCCGTTGGTTGACTGACGGAAAGGACCAAAACGGAAAGCGTAAATTGGTTTTAGGGACTAAAAGTGGAAAAAATAAAATGTAGGGACTAAAATGGAAAAACTTAAAAATGTAGGGACTAAAAGTGCAATTGCGCCTATCCTTGCTTGTCATTTTTCTTGTATTGTCAGGAGCATCCCCTGTATATTACTTGACTCTTAAACAGCCTTTTAGCTGCGGTGAGTCAAGGCCCGGTTCACCAAACCTCTTATTAGGCTCGGGATCCTTGGGCCTGAGTGTCACAAAAGAATACACTCTTACACACTATAAAAGGGAGGGAAAGGTTGCGAAGAAGGCAGGGGGAGATTGAGAGGAGTGAAAACTGTTGATGAAATTCTGTAAAGGAGAGAAAACTCAGGGGAAAGTTAGTAACATTACTTCCCAGTATCCTATAAAAGCCATTACTGCACATACTCAGATTCAAAAAGAATCAAACTTTGCAAGTCTTGAAGGTTGGAATAGCCATTCAAGACTGTAATTTTTGAGCTTGCTTGAACCTTGTATCAAGTCTTAGTGAGCGTACTGTAACCATAACAAAGAAAATTTCAATGAAATATTTCTCACTGATTTAAGGATCCTTATAACATTATTTTGTGCTTTTTGATTATTCTGCTCTCTGCATTTACCTTGCTGTTTTGATCTGTCTTTCAATACGAATATCCTTACTTGTCAGTTTACATGTATTGTAGGAAGCATGCCCTGTGTATTACTTGATTCTTAAACAGCCTGTTAGCTGCGGTGAATCAAAGCCTGATCCATCAAACCACAAACTATTAGGCCCGGGATCCTTGGGCCTGAGTGTCACAAAAAAAGGCACTCTCACAAATATCAAAAGTAGTCATGGAGTATGTTGGGATAGTTTGAGCTACTGATTTTATCAAGGTGCACCTATTGGCCCAAGATAGGCTTTTGCTTCTCCAACCCCTTAATCTTGTCTCAAGTCTACCTTGTAGATACTTGAAGTCTTTTATAAGTGCTTTAGACATGAACAAAAAGAGCTCCAAGGTATACTAAGTCTTTTTTCAAGAGTTTTCATTTGCATAGTTTGTTTAATGATTCTACCACTATGTGTTTGGGTGGCTTTGGAGAAAAATATGCTAGATTTTTCCATTTGTAATTTGGCTTAACCATGTACAGTACTTGTCCAAGCAATCACTGATGACTAGAGCATCTTTCGTACAAGCTTTTGAGAATAAAATAATATCATCTGCATACATTACACGAGTAATAGCGAGAGCCCAATATTGGCCTTCACCCCACTAATGTTTTTTTTTTTCCCAAACTCCATCTCTAACATTGTAGACAATAATTCTTGTAGTATAAATACATTATCAATGCTGCATTTCCATTTATTGCAGTTAACTTCACCAGTAAAGAGTTTTGTTTTCTTGTGTGAAATTGGCTAACTTGTTTTTAGCCATTAGGTTATTTGCTTAAAGACAAGGCAAAAGGTGACTTTAAGTTAATTAATCAGTTTATTTACTTAAAATGAGTCTATTTGCTTAAAAAATTACTTTATGTCTTACCTTTAAGCAAATGAACTTATCAAAAGCACACAAATGCTTTTGAAACGCAGAAATTGTGAAGAGAACAAACTGTCTTAATCCTTATCACTTTTCATTTCTCTAGGACTAGGTGGGATTTGGAAAAATTAATAGTCTCCACCGTTGAACTTAATCCTTATCCAAAATTTATTAGGTTTAATCTTTGCACATTAATTTTTAATGATTAAAACCCTGTCCCTTATAGGGAAATATATTTGAACCTTATTGTGGCCTGAATAGGCTTAGCCTAACATATTACTGTGTATAACTATATTATATTATTAATGTCCATTATTATATACTAGTAGATACTACATTATTATATTGCAGCAAAGCAATCAAAGATAACGTTACTCGTTTCTCAAAAAAAAAAAAAGATAACGTTACTTGTATATAGTGGATAAGGGACAACATTGTCTTTTCACGATAAAGCCTTGAATTTGCAAAACCAAGGGGCCGCGCCAGCAGGTTTTGGCTTTCTCTTTACTGGCGGCTTCAATGTATCCTACTTTTAAACTTTCAAACCTCCAATCGAATCTTTCCCACTTGCCCGTCTTCCTTTGCCCCTTCACTCTTTGGTAGTTGGTTCCTCCAATCACAACCTTTTGGTGCAAGATTATTATTTATTGTTGTTCAATTTTCAGTATTATGAAAATTTATGTCTCAATATTATAGATATATGTATCAAAAATGTTATTATTGTTTAAATACTAAAAATTATTGTTTAAACAACAGTATTAAACAGGTCATAATATTCCACTTTCTCACAAATATAATTACTAGCATAAGGTTTCGAAGCAAGTATTTTATGATATCATAAGATTTTAGGAATCACTAAACGAATTTCTTGAGATTTTTTTTCTAATAATTTAATAGTTTAAAAATTAGTAAAAGTTTATTTTATTTTTATAATGTAATAATTATAAAACTGGAGGGTTATGGACACACCAATAATTTCAAACCAATTATTAGTAAAATTAAATAATAAAAAAATTGGAGAAGAAATACATTAAATTATACATTTGTCAAATTGTCAATTAGCCTTATCTAATGTATTTTGATAACTATTATTAGCCACACCCAAAAATAAATACTCATTTAACTGAAAGTTACTCGTATTCCTAAATTAAGCTTGTCAAATTGTCAAACAAAAACACCACTCAATAACCGGTTCCAAAATTTAATAGTTAATTTAAGACGAGTGATCCTATCAAAAATAATAATAATATAAAAAAAAAAAAGACACTTGAGGGTAAATTTGTAATTTAAAGATAATCCCCCTCCCAGTAGTGATATATAAATGAGTGAGTAGTAAAGAGAAATGTAGTGTCCTGGTTTTGTTTTTACGAGAAGGGATTCATCGAAAACTACGAGTGTTTGTGTATCTTTCTCTGATTTTAAGGTGGTTACGTTTCTTTTTTTCTGTTTGTTGGATGGGAATTTTTTTCCTGGAAAATATAATCGGCCATGGGAAAGTCTTCGTTCAAGGATTCTCTGAAAGCGCTTGAAGCTGATATTCAGCACGCCAATACTCTGTAACTCTCTCTCTCTCTCTCTTTCTGATATGAATTTTCAGATTCTTCACATCAAAAATTGAACTGTTACGTTTGACGTTTAAATTTATAGCGCTTTTTAGTCCTCTGAATTGAGCTCCCTTTGTATAAGATTTCTCAGTTTGTTTTTCTTGAATAGTGTTTGATTTCCATTCAGAAGTTTGTGTTAAAAATATATATGTATATTATTATTAGCTCTGTTTATGTGATAGCATTCTTGAGCATGAAATGCCTAGGCTTTTTATTTATTTATTTATAAATTATAAATTTTGTTTTAAATTTTTAATTTTCTAGAATATTTAATTCCTTTAAAATGAATTGAATGTATTTAAGTATTATCCATGCTTGTGAGTTAGACGTGGCACCGGATAAGGAATTTGATCTGTTTATTTAATTCCTCTAAAATAAATTTATTCACAATGATGAATGAACCCATTGTTTTGAATGATCAATTTGTGGGCCCTCCTTGAAACTTAAATATTTTGCCTTTTGACACGCTCAACCAGAGTAGACCCATTTATATATTGTACTAAATGATAATATATCTTTTTAGCTTTTATAATCTATGAAATGAGAAAAAGACAAGGCTGCTCAAGTAGCATTCTTTTGATGGACCACTGCGTTTTTGCCTTTAGGTAACTAAAGAGTACAGTTGACAAGCTGACTACCTGAGTAGAAAGTAAAGAATTATTGTGAATGGATTTTACACGTGTATGATGACTGGTGAATTGGGTTGGATAATCTTCTTTAACAATGCAATGTGGCTATTGAATTGTGGTTCTTTTATTAGTCTTTGATCTTAAACTTTATTTGAAGTAGAAGATATATATTTGCCACATGGAAAGGGAGATTTTGCCATCATGAGAAGAATGAGATTTTTGGGGACTTTCCCTTTTTGCATTTTATGGACATTTGGAGAGAGAGAGAGAGAGAGAGGAATATTCTTACGTTAAATAATACAGAGCAGACTAGGAAGTAGGAACTCATTGATAAGTTTTTTATTACCCTCTTTATATGAAATTTACAGTGTCATTCTTTTTTGGATTCCGTTTCTTTAGGAATTTTCAAATGTAACTTCATGTGAGGATATATTGTAATCATCCTATGTATGTTTGACATGGAATTTATGAAGAACCTGAAAATTTATTGACTTGAGTGTAATCGTTTCAGACCATGATGGCACATATTTCCATTCTTTAAATAAAATAAAAAAAGGGAACATTAAACTAGTTGGGTTATGCACATAAATCCTGGCAAATTCATTGACATTACTACATTCCTATAGATGATGCTAGTCTTTGGACACAGAGTATCATTGCTCTTCATATCATGTACCTTCTGCAGAACTGAATAGCAAAGGGTTCTGTTTTGACTGCAAACCCAACTCCTTTAGTCAAAGTTTTGTAATCATGAATTTTGAAATGGCAGAATTATATTGAAAGATTAGTTGATTGAGCTAAGATGACAATATATATATATAATAACCTTGTAAAATCTGGTGTTTGCATTTGTGCGTTGTCTTTTCTGTTGTTCTTATCCCATAAATCCTGGGTTATGTCTCCTGTTTCCTAACAGCTTTTTTGTTTATCATTGATATAAATCATCTAATGTTTAAGCTGAAGCATAAAGTGGGAATATTCCATATTGTGATTGGAGAAGACTGAAGAGTGGCTACAATGTTAATTTTAATCCAAACCCCCTAAGAGCAACCACATCAGCTCGTGCAAATTTGTTGTCTATTTTACAAGAAAAAACCTACTTTTTCTATTTTACACATTCACTTTTACAAACCACCCACATCAGTTTATCTATTCTACACATTTATTTAATAAAATATTCATTCTTTTTACATTTTTTATTATTTCCTTCCCTCTCCTCTCTGGCACAAACTCACCACCTCGTCTTCTCCGTCCACACCCACCCCAGCCCGACACAACAACGACACAATCAACAAAATCCGGCCACTGATTCACCGATCTTCCACGACAACAAAATCCGGCCACTGATTCACCGATCTTCCACAACAACAATCACAACAACGACACAACAACAATCACAACAACAATGATTCACCGATCTTCCACAACAACAATCACAACAACGACACAATCACAGTCACAACAACTCTGACCCAATCGGCGTTCTCAACTCACTCGCAGCCCAAACCCACTCAATCCCAAACCCATTAATCACCCACCCAACCCGAAACCCAGTCAAGCCAAATCATCACTCAATCGGCGGCAAGATCATCAAAACCCACCAATGAACCAGAAAACCCAAGCCGATCAAGATCAAAACCCACCAACCCACACCCACAATCAACCAAAAAACCAGAAAAAAAAAAACCAGCAACCAACGGATCGGAGCGAGATCGAGGCCTCCAGCCGAAGCAAGATCGACGCCTCGCAACACCGCCACCTCCTCGCAACGGCCGCCGACCTCAAGCTCAACTAAAAATGGATCAAAACCCACGAGATTCTAGGCGACAGACCCATCGGAGAACTCCGTTCGTGTTGTAGGAGACGGACTCGTCCGGCGACTCGGCTTGCTCGACCTCGTTCTCATCGGCGATGATGGCGATCGGCGGAAGCAAGAGGAAGAAAAATTGATGAGATGAGAGAAAGAGAGAGCTGTGCTGCGCCTGAGAGAGTGAGAGTGAGAGCAGAGACAAGAGAGAGAAAAAAAGAGCGAAAATGAGGTTTACTGTAGAGATAATAATATTTTAAGTTATAACCGGGCTACAATGCCCGTGTAAATTTACACGGGTACTGTAGCTCGTTTAAAATTTTGCATGATTTTAGATGAGTTTAAATGATCTGATGCAGGCCTTTTTTTGGTTCAAAATGTGTAAAAATGATCAAAATGTGTATTTTACACATTTATAGAAGAGCTGGTGTGGATGCTCTAACAAAGTCAAATGAAGTTTTCTAAATGGTTCGCATGTATTTTGAGATTAACCATTACAATAAGGACTATTGTAATGCTAGCATCTACGATGCTCTAAATGACCTTGGATTCATACTTCCTGTTAGAATGTCAATAGAGTGTCAAGACAGTTTGAATGATTAGAGGCTAATTTCATGTATAATTTTAAAGGCTTGTTGTAGCAGCACTAGGATGGAGTAACATGCTGGAGGCATGAATGAAACAGATACTGCATTTTTCGAAACTGTGGTTAGAGCAGATAGATAAATGGCTTGCTAAAATAGTGATTTTCTGTAATTCTATTAAGAGTTGTTTACAGTAAATTCTACCACTGTCCTGCTTCTACCCATGTCTAGAACTTTAGCTTGGGTTCATAATGGTCCATTAGGTGTATGACTCTCCTAGGAATTTGTTGATTTTTTTTAATGTTAGTTGAATATTCAAGCAAATGATCTTCTTCCTCTTTCTCCTTCAAATCATATGCAATATTTCAACACTTTCCTTTTCTGTAATTGTTGGTATGGGATAAAGGACTCTCTAGAAATAAATTTTTTTAACATCTTAATTAGTTTGGAGAATGGCTTTGTTGATTGGGCTAAGTTGTGGAATAAAATGTCTACCAGTTATATTTTATGTGTGTGCGCTGATTCTTTATCACTTTGATTATATGATCATTTCTGTACATTTGTTAATCCTGTGCTTTGCTGCCTTCTTTCCTCTCTTGTTTTTTCAGGGCTTTAGATTTTCCAAGGGAGAATGATGGAGCACGTATTCAGATGAGACTGTCCTACAGTCCAGTGGCTCACCTTTTTCTTTTTCTTGTTCAATGGACTGATTGTCACCTTGCTTGTGTACTTGGTTTGCTTAGAATTCTTATTTATATGGTACGTGTCTCTCCTATTAATACTTTTCGATTCTGTTAGTTTCTGCTTTCAGATTTATATGAGATCTCTCTCTCTCTCTCTCTCTCTCTCTCTCTTGTCCTTGTAATTGTTTCTGTGGTTTAATTTGCATCCCATCCCCTTCAACAATGTAGTAATTTTATAATGACTTACTTATTGGGTGTGGCAATGTGATGGATTGGTGCAGACCTATGCAGATGGCAAGACGACCATGTCTGTTTATGAAAGGAAAGCAAGTATTAGAGAGTTTTATGGTGAGTGAGATTCAATGAAGGAGAAATAATTATTTTTTGTGGATCAATTTTTAACATTGCTGCAACTTATCTACAGAGAAAAGAAAAAATAATAATATTATGAGTTGGGATTTTTTGTTTTTTATTTATTTATTTATTTTTAAACAGCGGTGATATTTCCATCTTTCTTGCAACTTCAAAGAGGCGTCACAGATTTGGAGGACCGGAAGCAGAAAGAGACATGTAGTCTCAGATACAAAAAGAAGGATGAGTTGGAAAAAGGAAAACTCTCTGAAATTGACATAGAAAGAGAAGAGGAGTGTGGCATTTGCATGGAGGTGAATAGCAAGGTTGTTTTGCCTAATTGCAACCATTCTTTGTGTTGGAAGTGTTATCGGGATTGGTAAGCTTTCTGTTTTCCTTCTCTGAACACATCATGTATTACATCTAATGATTATGTATATAACCACCGCTTTTAGTGACCAAAACACACACACACAAAGTTAAAATATAATCATGTAGTGTCCCATTGAAAATTTAAGTTTTTGGCCTTCCTTTGGTCTCTTTCTTGAAAAATTTTATTAGAGAAACTCTGCTACAAAGGTCCAATTTTATTTCCATCCTTCAGGAGTCATTCACGACAGCCTGCAAGAACTGAAGTTGTGCTACATTGGATGAGGCATTAACCTGACCTGGTTCATTATTCGTGTCAAGACTGTTTAACTCATTTGACACAAACCCATGTAACCCATATAATTAAATGTCATTTTTTATCTAACATAATTTAAAAATTTTAATATGGAATTAAGTTATTAAAAGATTTTTAATAGTTGTCTTGGTAAATTCTTCATTGAAACTCTAAAGTCCTTAACCCTTTTACTAAAACCAAAAAAAAAAAAAAAAAAAAAAAAACACTCATTCAATTTTACTCTTTTTAGAGCATTCGCATTAATCCATGCAAAAATTACAGTCTATTTTTAGCATAAAAACCTACTTTTTCTATTTTACACAACCATTTTTTAAAACCATCCACACCAGTCTATCTATTCTATACTTTATTTTATTTAAATAATAATTTCTCATTCTTTTTTTTATTTTTAATTTCATCTACTCTCTTTTTATCTAGCCTCTAGCTCTCTCTCTCCAATGTCCTCCTCTCAAGTCTCTCTTCTCTAAGCTCTCTCTCTCTCTCGTCCCAAACCACAACCAGTCATCATCTCTCTCTTTCTCATTTCTTCCATCCACACAAAGTCACCTTCTCTCTTTCTCTTAAAAATTCACTCATCTCCCTCATATTCTCTCTCAACTCAATTTTAGCCTAACTTATGTGGGAGAATTTTGGGGCCAAAAGTCCAAAATTGGCCACTTTCTCTATTTTACATTTGATGTGAATGCTCTTATAATGTGTATTTTTAAATTTGGATGAAACTTTATTGTTATTATTACTTCAATTGATATTATCATGAAATAGAATTTGTATGAAACTTATTTGTTTATAACTATTATGATTTATGTGCCGCATATAAAACATAAAAATATGTTAATCATTTTGGGTAATTTTTTATTTAAATGAATTATAATGGGTTACATTCGTTTCAACCCAACATACTGTTTATTGAACGGGTCAAAATGGGTCATGTCTATATCAACCCAACATGATCTGTTTATTAAGCATGTTATGTGGGTTGTGTTGTGTCAACCTGCTTGTTAAACAGGTCATGTTAGGTTTGAGGGGTTTTGATACAATTATTAAATGAGTTATGTTTGGGTTGATTCATGTAGTGACAGACCAATAAAACAAATTGTCTCCCCTACTTGTCAATTATATATGAGGAAATTGGAGAATTCATATGGGTTAACAATCCATATGATGAATTTGAATTTAATTAGGCTCGTAATTGTTTCTGCCTTTACTAACATATCCATATGATGAATTTGAATTTGACTAGGCTCATAACTTGTTTCTGCCTTTACTAACATATAGCAGGATCTGATTTCATATTCTTGCTGTTTGCCATAGGCATGGGCGGTCTCAGTCATGTCCCTTCTGTCGAGATAGCCTTAAAAGAGTAAACTCCGGTGACCTTTGGATCTACACAGATAAGTCTGATGTTGTTGATTTATCTTCAATTTTGAAGGAGAATCGTAGGAGGCTGTTCATGTACATAAATAAATTGCCCCTTATTGTTCCAGATCATGTGTTAGTTCCCTATAATCCTCATGTTAGGTGAGAGCATAGATTTTGGAAACTGTGTATATAATAAACCTGGCTGTACATGTTCTTTTGACAAACATACTGATTTTTCCCCCATTAGGCCATAGTTTTATTGGCTTCAAGCAGGTGATATTGATTCCTAAATTTCTCTTAGTTTTTTTTTTTTTTCTAAACTCTCTTAAATTAGTTTTAATTGGGTCTGCTCTTTCACCCATTTGTTTCATTGCAAGATCCTTAGCCTCACAAGAAAGCATAGGCAGCAAGATATGAAGCAATGTTCTGGTTTGCTTTACAGGGTTGGTCAGTTGAGGTGCCGGGATTTACCATAATTGGTCAATAGTAGATATGACATAGAACCCTTACGAACCAGCTGAAATCCAACAAAACAAACTTGGGTTATTAGTTCAAAAATCCAAGCTTCCACCAGTGAACCTTAGGTTGTTTAGCTCTAATAGCCATCCCATAGTTGTAACTGCCCGGGGGTTCCAAAGCCCCCTACAGTTCCAACAAATGACACTTATTGCTGTCAGCAGGAGTGCAGGACTGCTGAGCAGCCATGGCTGCTATCATTGTTCTGGGGTCTCCAATAAATTAAGCTATATCATGGATATGCTTGCAAGCTTGTCTCTTGCTCACCCGGTTCAGTTGTATAGCAATTGGGCCATCAAGAAGCTTCCTTTTACCAGTTAGTGGCCCATCATGTTGGTCCAAAGTCGTGAAGTTCACCCTAGGCTACTTTTTTCCATTTGTGTTTGGGGCCTGATTTTGGTAGGCCGATGTTCTCAGCCCCTTCCGCCTGTTGACTGTACTCTTTATCTTTATCACACTTCACTAGGCCCTTCTATGCAAGAGATGGTTTGTGATATTTCAGCGATCTATTTGGTGTACAATTGCACAGACTTTCTCAACTGTAAAATATAGAATCAATCCATAGCATGGATCAACAAAAGTGTGAAAAAAAAGAGTGGGAAAATGAGAGACGGTCAGCACTATTAATTTAACACTTAACAATTGTTCAGTAAGCTTTTGAAGTTTACAGGAGAGTTCTTTGAAGAGCAAATTTAAATTCGATGAAACAATTCATGAAGCTCATGACATATCACAAACCTATGAGAATCGAATAAAGATATGTGTAACATACTAACATGCAAATGAAAAATGCCATTTGGTTGGGAATCATCAATTTTGTACACGTATGTAATCTGTATAGAAGCGAGGTTGGTCTTCTTCTTGGTGAGCATAGGCATAGCCTCCATGTCTAGATATGTCAAGGCCTGCAATTTCCTCTTCAGGAGAGATTCTCAAAATCCCAAGCTTGTGTAGGCCATAAAATAGAGGTCCCATTGTCAAACTTACCCAGCCCACAATCACCAAAACCTCTATCGCTTGGGCTCCAATCAAACCCCAGCCTCCACCCATAAAAAGACCAAAGGGCCTCACCACGCCTGACTCGCCTGAATCATATGCTTGAATCACAAATTCTTCTTTAGCGAACAACCCTGTAAATATCAAACCCCAAGCACCACAACCACCATGCAACTGGGTTGCCTCCAACGGGTCATCAAATTTCAGTTTTAGGGCCAAGATATTGAGCCCAATCAAGACCCATGCAGCGACAAACCCGCACACGATGGCAGCCCATGGCTCAACAACCGAGCAACCCGATGTGATTGCAACAAACCCACCTAGCAGCCCATTGCAAACATCCAATGCATCCCAATGGCCCACTAGTAATCGTCGGCCGAAAAGGGTTACAAGTCCGGCAGTTGACCCGGCTAATGTGGTAGTAACTGCAGTCCGGCCCACTGCAGTCCAATTACCTTGGCTGGTGTTGGGATAGGCCACAAGAATCTTATCAAATGAGCCTGGATTGAACCCAAACCATCCAAACCACAACAAAAATGTACCTAGTACCACAAGGGTTGCATTGTGGCCTCTCATTTGTATAGGCTTCCCGAACGCATCAAACCGGCCCACTCTTGGGCCTTCTATGAAAGAGCCCCAAAGCCCAGCAATTCCACCAACCAAATGCACCACCCCACTCCCAGCAAAGTCAATTGCACCTGAACCAAACAACAAGTCACTGGAACTAGGACTGAGCCAACCACTAGATGACCAAACCCAATGAGCCACAATTGGGTACACAAATCCAGTGAGAAAAAATGAGAAAATTAGGTAAGAAGTGAACTGGGTTCTCTCTGCTATTGAGCCACTGGTTATACCAGCAACAGCTATAGCGAAAGCCCATTGGTAAAGAAAGAAGCTGTAGTCATATGAGGTATTGGGGATATTAAACAAAGCAAAGAAGTTTGTACCAATGAAAGGGTTGGAATTGGAGCCATCACCAAAGGCAAAAGCAAAGCCAAAGAGGTAATAAGAGATGCTACCAACAACAGCATCAACAACATTGGTAAGCATTATGTTCAAGGCATTCTTGGCTCGGACTGAGCCAGCACAGAGCATGGCAAAGCCAAGCTGCATTACAAAGACAAGGTAAGCTGAAAAGAGGAGGTAAACGGTGTTGATGGAATCTGTGACACTTTGTTCCCATGAGACCTCCATGGTTCTTCGGAAGGAGAGAAAGTGTGTGTGTGTGTGAGATAGATGGTTGGTGGTGAATGAAAAGGGAAGATATAGAATTAGATAGTTGTATGAATGAAAGTGGTGGTTTGAATGGTAGCTGTATTGATCGTGGGGTCACTTGTTTATGCATGCGTTGGTGACTAGTTGTGCATTCTACTTCAACGACTTGTGGTGAAAGGATAGGATTTGGGTGCAAACTGCTAAGAGTTTGATACTCTTGGACATAATTAATTACATAACAAAATAGTATTATAGTACTCTAGTGCCTTGAGCTTTCAACTGTTTAGTGACATGCGAAGAAAGAAACACAAAGAAATCAGTGATCCTAGATACACTTTCACAACTTGTTAAGGTGACCCATTATTTGAGTGTTTATTATGAATACCACTTTTATTTAATTTTTAGAAAAATGAATAGAACTTTTATAGTTTTATTATGCACTAAATCAATAATCATAATAAAGTATGTTAGCGAAAATTTGTGAAAATTTTTATATCACGAGATTTATTGATAATGATAAGGCTTGGAATGTGTAAGGTAGAGGAGGGATGAGATCTGCCAGATATTCTTTTATATAAATATTATATTTTCGAAGAAATTCAAGGCTTTATTGTAAAGCAAGCACACCAATATGGAGAGAAGTGTTCCAGGAGACTAGGACAAGTTGCATGTGAATTTAGCGTCCTATTTCTATGACAACACAATTTGCAAAAAGAAAAAAACAATATTGTACTATCTATAATCATATTCATCACACCAATATGTGGAGAAGTATTCTAGGACCACTTGCACGTGAATTTATTTGTCCCATTTCTATGATGGCACATTTCGCAAATATATTTTATTGAACATTTGTACAATAATCATATTCAAGGTCATGTCCTAGAAAAAAAAAAGGTTTTTGAGGATTCGTGTGGAACACTTAAAGATTATCTTTTGCCAGGACACATTCACATTGGCCTTTCCATCATTTCCGGCATTTGAGGAAGAGGACCCTGGTGCTTGATTGAATTAGAATCAAATAAAAATAGTAAAATACTAACAGTTATGGACTACATGCCCAATACTTTAAACAAACGTGCCGACATACAACTTCTAATTTGTCAAATATTCAAACGTGCTACATGAGAGTATTAATTTATACACTTTAATTGACAAATTAATGGTGCATTATGATAATCATTTGAGGGATTCGAATCGATTATTTCTAATCCATGTGTGAAAATGTCTGCATTGAGCAGTAAAACTAGCACATGTTAATGACTGCTAGCAAATATCCATCATGGGCATATATACACATTAAACTACCCATTTTGCATCCTTAAATGCTTATGTATCAGAAATATCGACTTGACGAGTAGTTGGAGTAAATAGGTTGACCCAGCTACATAATGCTCTAACGTGTACACAACTGTGTTATAAATAGAAATAGTTGATTTCCATATGCTCTCATGTACCACTTGGTTTATTGGGTAAAGCTTTAAGCTAATAGGTCCGCATCTTTCTGATATGCTAATTATAGTACAAATATACACTGGCAATACAGTAGAAGTGCAAGTGTAAATGTTTATTTACAACTGGCGTTTCTGTTTCTGAAGCCAATTCAATCAGTAGCTTTCGACATGATGGCCGTGACAGTGCCGATCCCTCAACATAATTCGGCTAGTGAGGGAAGGTCTCATTGTAACAATTGCAGACTCATTAGCTCCAGCTTTAAGAGCAGCCTTCCCTGCTTCCAAGAATCTCTTGACTGCATCCTCTGCATACCGGTTGGCCTCACCCACTGTCATGCTCTTACCAATATCTGGGTAGGCATTTAGGACATAGTCACCATTGAGCTGGGATGCAAGCTGGATCATTTCAACTTGAAATTCTGATAGTCTAGAATCTTCTTTCGGTCCCCATGGCCTCAGTGATCTCTTTACTTCTGGAAGGGTTACTGCATCCAGATACCATGATTGATATTCAACAATCAATTGCAAGAAATGAACTAAAACTACTAATCATATGCTAAAATAAGAAAGTAAATTACTTCCTCTATCCCAAATTGCTAATCCTCTATTCCATTTTGAAATGTCCCAAAATATAGTCCTCTTTGAAAAGTCAATTATTAATTTTCCAACTTACCATTTACTTTACTTAAAGAGTCAAATACCCTTCTTACACTGGAGTTTAAATTAACATGTGTAGTTTTGGAAACTTGTACACTTTTAACTAAAAAACAATGCATTAAATAATGCTCACTTAAAAAGTTAGATTTTCTTAACATGGACAACAATATGGGATGGATACATGGAATCTAAACTTTGGGTTCTTCAAGTTCAATAAGCATACGAGCAGTAGTAGTAGAGCCAAATTTGACTTTAGGAGGTAAAATTTATTATAGATTTATCCATATGCCCACTAACATACATATGTACAAATACATTGTAAACAAACACACATTATACATACAATACTAAGGACTAATCTGGACAACAAAATATCACTTATGTCAAATGCTAAGTGGCATTTTAATGTTAGAAAACCCACAAAAAGATAGCAGATCCATTATATTGTGTTTATTTGTTAGGGCATTTTTAAATATGAATAAGCCGTGTTGTAATTTTCCAAAGTCCACTTATAATTCTTATGTAATGAATTTTAGTAATTAGATAAAGTACATCTTATGTTTGTTTTTGTTGAACTCATAAAATGATTAAATCATAACAATTTTAAACCTTTTGGTAACCATTTGTGCATCCAAAACTGTATGGTTTAACTTGAAAACAATATCAAATTATGGACTTTATTACATAATTAGTTCTAAACTTTATTATTTATGTACTCATTTTTTATTAAATATAAAGAGTTTAACCTCTTACCACTTTTGAAAAAAAAAAAATTTATATTCTTTGTTTCTCCTCAATTAAAACTTCTGTTTCTTTAGTTTCCTTTTTTTAATTCTTATTTTTCTTTAGAAACTTTTAAACCTCAAAAACATTGATACAAGCAAATATTTTCTATTATTAAAATGATATATCAACAAAAATAAATACAAAAAATAATGTACAAAAAAAACGTGATATGAAATGGGTTGGGGGGGAATTTTTGCAAGGCCAGGGCAATTGCCCCCCTTACCCCCTTCGACAAGCGCCAGACGATATCATTCCTAATCTCCAACTCAGGAGATCGAAATTAATAATGAGTTCCTATCAATAGATGATTGCGGACCATTTTGACAAAAATTAATCTCCAGATTTAAAAATGATAGTTCAATACTAGACAGCTCTTAAAATTCACTGTTAAAGCTACATACTCAAAGAGGCATAAATTGCCCATGGAGGCTTGGGCTTTCACAGAATGGACAGGTCCAATGAAAGCATATGGTAGAAAAGGGAATATGCAGTTGCATTTGCATACTCTTTCTCTCAAGGTACATCACACTGTCCTCCCAACCCACATAAAAGAAAAAGAGAAAGGAAGAGAACATAGTATTGCCACACAATAATGGCATAGGTACATGTGCTCCCCAAAAAGATAGCAGGTTAATGAAACTTGTCTTTTTCTTTACACAAGATTGCAGATACTTTAATTTCAAACCACCAATGAATAGTATATGTCTATTGTACTGAATACGAGAAGGGGTAATCCGATTATAGATTCAGGCAATCTGTAACCCAGAATAGGTAGCAAGAAAGGAAAATTCCAGAATTGTTCCACACAATGGCCACTTATAATCTTCATATTATGAAGTGTAAAGTGAGAATGGGAGAATAAATAGATCATTAAGAAAATGAAAGTAATTTGTAATGATGAAGAGAATGGTGCGAACCTGGACAATCATCACGTGGACTATCACGGAGGTTAAAATAGCTCTCAAAAGTACCAGCCCATGCATCCCTCTTGGTCAGGAAGTTTGATTCCAGATTGAAAAGCTTCTTCACAGTTGCAGGTATAGAAGAATGTTCAAATTGTGACGTTGCTGTTGGTCCATCTGGCAAATGAACCACTGCACAAAACAATCAAGAGTCAGTCCGCAGGTGGAAAGGTCTGGGGTCAAACAATGGTGCTCATATTAATAATTCTTTAAAGTTGACTGCATAACCTATGTTATATAAACAAAATGTACATTCAGAAAACCAGAACTTCTGTAAAATGTGAATAATATAGAAGTTGGAAAAAAGAGTACCAAAGTCAAAGAGCTGTAGTTTTCATTTTCCAAGCATGACTGAAAAACAGTACAGGTCAGTTTATTAAGGAAGATAAAAATTCCTTTGGTAAGACTGAGCCCAAAGCATTGCAGGTTAATATATCAGCAATAAATCCCAAAAGTATCAGCAGCAATGGATATTGCTCTTATGAGTAAGAAAATGAATAACTAGCAGCTATCAAGGGCATCTTTACATAAACATAAGCACTTATTTTAAATAATATGCAATCTGAAACCAAAATTTGGAATGTTAGCTGATCAAAAATTTACAAAGAAGCCAATATATATAGTTCAAGCGTGTTCCAAACTTTAAAGAGATGACACTAGCCCCAAAATCCCAGCAGATGTAGTAGTTCTCCTTTTGGAAAAGCAGGTCAGAGACTAGAGGTAATATGCTAACCTGGTGGTTTGCATCTACTTGACTCATTACATGGATAAAAAAAGGAATGTTATTCTCAACTTCGTCATTAGAAAGCACAGATTTCATATCCATTTTAGTTCATAATTTTATATAAAATGTGTTGTGTGTGAGAGTGTATGTCTGGACTAGGCTTTATCTAAAGCAGTTTTGCCTATGAATGACTATGTTTTGGGAAATCTGGAAGCAAAATAGCCAGGTTAGTTAGAAAAAGGATACTACTCAGACCACAAAGGTTATACACACTGAATTACATAGCAATATCAAGATGTAAAAAAAAAATTCTCCTCCCAAAAACAAATTCATTAAGTCACAGCAATCACATGCTCTTCAAACCCCTTCCCACTCAATAATAAAGCACTAGAAATAGTTTCTTAACACATTCAAACAAAGATATACACCCATCACAAATGTCCAAAGCTGCAAAACCCCAAAAACTTACTGTATCGTTGTTTTGGTTTTGAATCCTTCGAAGTAGAAAACACACAAAGAAGCATACAAAAAATCAATTAAGCAGTAATAAACAAAACAAAACAAACAAGCACTTGGGAAAAATTCATTTTGATTCCACAGCAATCGTGCACAACAACATCAAGTAATACCAACCAAAACAAGAAACAGAAACAATTTCAAGCAATACCAAACTTGTACCGTAATTAAACCAGTTAGTAACTAAGTACATATCCAAATTTGGAACATGAAAAACAAAAATCAAAGACTCACTCACCACTACCCTTCTCGACCCACGGCGAGATAAGTATGGTCGGGACCCGAACACCCAACCGGTCGAACCGGAAGTAATACGGGTCACCACCAATGATCCCATCAGGGCTAGGCACACCATAAACGGGCGTGGGCACGTGATCGTAAAACCCACCATGCTCATCATAGGTAATCAAAATAGCCATCTCGTTCCACTGAGGGCTAGCTCTGAGAGTCTCGTACACCTCCTTCACGAACCTCTGTCCGAGCGCCACGTCATGCGACGGGTGGTCGTCATTGGCTGGCAACGCCTCCACATCAAAGTACCTCTGCTCCACCACCGCATAGTTCGGCAACTTACCCAACTTGGCGTGCAATTTAAACTTCAAAGAATAGCTGTGAAACTTAGTCACGTGCTTTAGTTTCCTCAGGCTCGCGAAGAACAAGGTTGCCGGGATGTTTTGGTAATAAATACCGAAGCTGAGGTCATTTTCGTCGAGCGAGTCGAAGATCGTTTTTTGTGGGAACCCATGGATAAGGTCTTTCCGTACGTTGCTCATGGCTCCGTGTGACGTGGCCGAGTGGACGTAGAATCGGTTCGGCTGAGTCGACGCGGGGACCGAGGCGAACCACCGGTCGAACACGGCGAACTCGTTCGCTAACTCGGTGTAAACCGGTAGGAGCTCCGGTTTGAACCCGCTCATCACGGTTCTCGACATGCCTGGATTCTCGCTCTCCGCTTGCTGAGCGAACCCGTTCATCAACGGTTCTTGGGTCGAATCGTTCGACCCGAATATCTGCTCCCTGATCGCCTGAAACGAGTGACCCGGATCCGAGTCAATGAACAGAGCGTCGTTTGAAACCTTAACTTCTTCCGAGTCCGGGTTCGTGACTACAACCCGGTTCGACTCGTCGCCGTCCAACCCGTCGATGTCGGGTCGGGTCGCTTTGAGCCAACCGTAGATGTGGTCAAAAGAACGGTTTTCCATGATTATGACGACAAGGGTCTTGATGGGTCCTTTGATTTTGTGCTTCTTTTTGAATTCCAAGGACTGGGAAGAAGCTATGAGAAAGAGAAAGAAAAAGAAGCCAAGAGGGACTCGCCGGAAAGCCATTCCGGTGATCGGAAAAGGGAAGGAGTTAATGTTGTTGCCTTCAATAGGAATCAAAGGTTGTTGTACTGAAACAAGAAGAGAATCAAGACTTTTGTAACTTTGTTTCCAATTATCATAGTAACTATCTCACGGTATATGCTTAGAGAATAAGGAACACAGTAGTATATTTTGCTTTTTTATATATTAATTTTTGGGTTTTCGTGGTTGTGAATTGTGCTTGTGTACACTTTTGTTTTCTGTTTTGTCTTTTTGTTCTCCCAGAGTCAAAGGTAAAGGAGGAGGACTCAGTACTCGGTAGAATCGTTATCATATTCGTATCATATTCATGTATATGGTTTCATATACATGAATATGATAGGTTTAGAGAGAGAGAGAGAGAAAAAGAAAGAAGGGACAGATTTTTTTTTAATTGGGTAATTGTTACAGCTGAGCTGATCCATTTTTTCGAATTATCGTTTGCCCGTTTTTTTTGACCTTTTCTGGATTTGTTTTTATTTGATTCTATCGTAATTTTATTTTTGATGAGATTTGAGAGGAGATTTATCATAATTAATTAAGTCTTTTAATTTTTTTTTCTATAATTATTATTATTTTCTATATATTAAGAGGATTTAGAAAATTAGTTATGGTTTAAAAAAAAAGTCAAAAATACACTTAATCTAATTAGATAATTTTTATTCTTAAAAAATAAAAAATTGGGTTAAAATTGTAATCCAACAAAATTTAAAATAAAAATAAAAAAACTATTAGAGAAATTTTTTTCCTAAAAATTAACACTCTCTATTTAAATATATTTCATGCACATTTGATACATTTTTTTCCTAAAAATTATCACACACCAAAACTTGCATTTTACTCAATTTCTAATCCTACATTTTAGTTTTTTAAAAATTCTTTCTTGTGTAACTTTACTAACAATAGATAAATTCAACTTGAAAAATTACATCAAAGTTAAAAAAAAAAAAAAAAAAAAAAAAAAAAAAAAAAAAAAACCTCATTGCACGTATGAAGTGCATTATTATTATTATTTTGAAGAGATTATTATTATATAGTTTAACATTTTTTTCAGAAGAAAAGCAATGCATTTCAATTAAGTAACAGTGCTAAAATCAACCTGGAGTACATCCTTAATATCTGGTGGGACATTCCATCTAGACTAGTCAGGTACGTTTAACATGATATCATATAATACGAATTGAGTAATAACTTATCTTATAAGAATTTTAACAATTATTAATTAATATATTAATATTATAAGTGGGTAGTCTTGTCTGACCTGGGGTACTGTTGGAAGAGCCGGCAGGACAATGCATTGGGGTTAAGGTTCTCATGAAGGATTACTCATTTATTAATGAATAGGGATGTTATCTTCTTCTTTTTTTTAATATTTTGACAGAAAGAGGATTATTTATTTATAATAATTGTAGTTCTTTTTTTTTCTTTTCTTTTTTTGAGAATCATTGTAGTTCATATTTAGAGTCCCTGTAGCATAAGATTCCATACATGGTTATAATTATTACTACTATAATCAACATACTAACATGGTTATTAATTTATTATTGAATAAGACTTAGGTACAGTACTTAAGTGTTGTTTCTTAAATTCATTTTTTAAGATTCTGTCATGTAGATTTTTTCACATGAAATGGAAGTGTATTTTTTGGTTAAATAGCCACATAGCTAAATCTTAAAATGAGAACATAAGAAATATTATCTAAGGTATTGTATCTAAATTTTGTCGTTTATTATTATACTCAAAAGGTGAGTAGGTATAATGTATCATATCATATGTTAGAGTCCGGCATTATTGTATGTCAAGCTCAGGTATATACAAGATAAGTTGATGTAGTTTTACATTCAACAAAAAGATAATAATAATAATAATGTATTCTATTATTTTAAAAAAAATGTAGTCTTACTTAAAATATAATGTAGACAAGTTGATGTAGTTTCTTTTTTTTTTTTTTTTTTTTTTTGAGAGGCAAGTTGATGTAGTTTCTTTTTTTTCTTTTTATTTTTTTGAGAGGCAAGTTGATGTAGTTTTACACTTGGACGACTATAACGAGGAATTTACTAAGCTTTTGGGAGGCTTCCACCATGGTATTGGGTTTCGCATTAGGCCTACTCAGTTTTTATCTTACCATGCCCGCATTTAGGTTGTGTATCATTTTTTAGATGGGATTTTGATAAGGTTAGTGTAGAATGGGTAAGATTTGAGTACAGAATAGGGCCCATGGGATGGAAGGGCCCACCCACACCTAAGTCCTAACCCAACACACGGATGAGAATTCGAGGAGGAAGGACGAAGAGGCCGACTCCTTGAGGAGCCCAATGAGCGAGCCTATCTTGGGAAGTGTTAAGCAGGCCACTTGCGCCAAATGACAAGATACCAAGGAAGACAGTAGAGATGTGCAAGTAAAGAAGGAAAATATCTAGGTAAAGTAGTCATCACCTCCGCATTCAATGTACTGCACAAATTCAATTGGCCGCATTAATGAATGAATAACCCTTAAATAGTAATCTTATAGCTCACAACACACTCTACCACCTCCAACAAAGCCCTGATGGGACAAGCATCTAAAGGAAGGCCCTTGACTGTAGAAGTAGAGGGCTAGGATGCAATTCGATTGACTATATAAGGAAAGGAAACCCCACCAAATGGGGAGACAAAAAATTGAAAGGGAATATATAAACTATGTAGCACAATCCTGTATTTGAGACTTGAACTTTATTTGAACATTTGCTCCTCCGCCAGATCCAAGGAAGTGTTATTCCCAAATTTAGTTTCTCTTTTTACGATTCATTCAGCTTTTTCTCCACTAACCTAGCAACTGGACCATAAAAGTGCATTAAAATTGATCTTGGAAGCCCATACTTTAACAAATTAATTGTTTTGAGCCTTCGAAAACTAACTCTACTATTCTAAGTGGGCTTAGCCTGTTTTGGGCTCTTACAATTAGCGCATATAGGTCTAATTTGGTTTATTTTTTTATGAGGGCTACATAAGGTTTTACATATAGGGTCCGGCTTGTGTCCAGTGATTTTACTGGACACGTTAGATCTTGGACACGTGTCCAAATCTTGCCGTGTCCAGTGAAAATTTTCACTGGACACAAGCCTTGCCCTTACATATAGAGGTTATAGATTTAAAGAAAAAAAAAATCTCCTTGATTTGTAAAGCGGCTGTGGTTAAAATCTATGTCTAAGAAGGGAAAAGCAATTGGTTCATACAAAACAAAATAAGGGGTTTAGTTACGTAGTTGAATTTATTGCAATACTTTTACATGTTCATTGCAGATCTAGCGCGTTAACTTATATGGGTTATTTTAGGATTGTTAACATCAGTCTAATGATTAGTTTGTGGCTTACCAGGGAGTCCTTGGGCTGCCTCTACTCTCGGTCTAAGTGGGAGAATGAAGATAAAAACAAGGTTTAATGAAATATATACTTGAAGGTTAGTCCTTGGTTGGTGGTGATTTTAGGGTCTGGAAGTGGAGATGAGTTTTGGTTGGTGGGATCTCACGTTGTATTTTTTATATCTGACGTGGCAATATAGTTTGCAGCTAATGTGGCCTGAAAATTAATTTTTTATTGTTTTATTTAACTCATTAGCTTTTTTCATTCAAAAAATAACATTAGAGACTAAATCCACACGACATTGAAAATGTTAAAGACCAAATTGACACAATTGAAAAGTTAAGGACCTAATTAAAATATAATATAAAGAATAAAGACCAATTTTGTAATTTACTCTAAATTTTATTTCAGGTTTAACATTTCACCCAAATGATTTGGAGAAAAATTATTACTGTGTCATTAAATGGAGGAAAACTAAGATTTGACAAATGAGGTATATACGAAGATTACTTAGGACTTAGGTTTATAAATTAATCGTATATAAAAATGGTGGCGGAAAATGCTAGGTGCAACCTAGTAGGTTGGAAGCTAGTGAACAAAACTTGCACTTTGATCAATATTTTTAGCTATGCATTAAATTCCCATTTCAAAATTTTCTTTTTTTGGATCAAATCTAAGGACCAAGGTGGTTCGTTGCAATCCACACGAAAGTTAGGCAAACGATTGATCAAGCGTGCACATGTGTCTTTCATGGGCTTGGGCATGCCCATGCTTGTGCAATGGTCGTGCATGTCTTTCATTGCATTTATTAAAAGAAAATATCTCCTGAGCAATCCATGTTACAACATTGCAAATTGATAAAAACAAAATTTTAGAATAAATTAAGGGTCTGAAAAGGGCTTCTAAACTTAAATTGATGTCTACGAAGGAATAAAAAAGACTGCGTGACAACACTTGTATTATGTATACCTTAGAAATGGCTCCGGCATGCATAAAATAACCTCCTTCTGAATGAAACTAGTTTCTTTTCTAGCTGAGTGACAAGGAACTTTGTCTGGCTCTTCTAGTCTTGCCGGGATGCTCATATCTGCAAATGCACTTGGAAAGACAATGAAAACAGTAGTCTTACAGTCCTAAGAGTCATTCTAAGTCCTTCCAGTTGGTAATTCTTTATTAATCTGCGCCACTGAGTGTTTTATTTTTCATGTGCTAATGGGGTTGAGCATAAGCTAGCAACCAAGTACTTAATCTCAAGCCTGTCGTGCATAATATCAACCATGGGGATGATTGGCCAGAGCACCAATATTAGGGTTATCAAGCTAAGATAACCGAAAATTACTATTAGCAAGCATCTGATCTGATTCAAATATGATTAAAAGCCAGGTCAAGGATCTTGGCTTTAAAGACTTTAATCAAGGATTTGTTTACAGAACCGCAACTCAAGATTACAACATGAACTTAGTCGTAGACTAAGACATTCAGTAGACCACATTTGAGTAGTAAAATGCCCCATGGGCCTATCTAAGAAGAAATATCTGTCAATATTTGACAACAAATAAGTATCATTAGCCAAGATCAGCATCTAGATCTAATCTCCAGCAAGTATGCCTCAAAATAGATGAAGAGACGTCTTAAGCTTGTTTTGTCTCCATTTAGGAAGCTCGTAGAAAGCTCTTTTTGTCATTCCAAATTTGTCTTGAAAATCTTCATCAGATAAATATGCCTAAAGCAACCAGAAAGGGCAGATCTATTTAGTTACAAGAGTAAAAAGAGAGTGATAGTATGGAATTTAAAAGCAATGTGATCAAACTACACAATAACTAAATGAAGTTTCAGTTGCATTCAATGTCAATTAGTAATAATAAGCTTGAAGTGCAGAAGGCTAACATTCCTTCACTGAGAGAGAGAGAGAGAGAGGGGGGGGGGGGGGGGGAGGAAAATAATGGAAGTGATGAAGTTGATTATCATGGAAAAAGAAACTAGTTTATCCCAAGGTTTTGAGTCTGGGGTTTGACATGTTTTCAATTTCAGATCCAGTTATCGCAATGTATAGAGAACTATTAATAGATCATGGAAGAAGTAGGCCTGGACTTTCTGTAATAAAAAAAGGGAGTTAATCAAATTGATGTGCCATTAAAAATAACAACTAATAAAATAATTTCAAAGATAATTATTTTAAGAGGCTAGGGCCAATATTCAAGTGGAAATTTACAACACAACTTTAGCACAGGCTTCTCTGTATCTGTTAGAAGGGAAATGGGTATGTACCTCTCTTTTGGTTACATCTATGCCTGCTACAGGGTCACTAGAAATCACACTCAATCGTTCATAAGGGTATATTAACAAGTTTACACAATCCCCGCTTCCATCAGCCTGAATAAAACCTGCACTCTGAGAAAATGACCTTGGTTCTGCTGCTGGAGAACCTGCAGATACCGACGATTCATCTACCACAGAGAGGGAGAGAGCTTAGTGACGTTACCAAAAGAAGACAAACATGAGGTGATTGATAAAACATGAAAGGAAAGTCGGAGAAACTATTTATTGTAAGAAACTAAGAATACTTTAATAAGAAGCCAGGCACTGCATTCCCATGTAGCAGGCATACACAAGATCTTACTCTGATATTCAGTGACTTAAATTCTAACTCAAGACTAATAGACAGAGAACAGTTCAAACGGATAACTGAACCCAAAATATACAGAGAAATTTTTTGATAGTACAATGGGAAAGGGAGGCTTTGAACCGTGTTTCTCCTAATGAAGGAGAGAAGGTTATGCCAGTGAGCTACACAGCTCCTGGCGAGAACTATTAAACCAGTCATACTTATCTATGTCCAATTCAATGGAGTACTAATTATTGGGCAGATAAAATCATCCAATTAAATCAAATTTGGAAAAGCCAATCCTCATCATAGGACCCTTTGCCCATAGTTGTGTTACCATGTAATTAATAGGCAGTTGAGTGCAGAGAACTATATTTCAGTGGTCTGTATCTATCCATGAACAAAATTAAGAATCCTCTGTTACCTGCACTACCATGAGGAGATCCTGAAAAGAGCTTTCTGACAATTGGAGTTGGGCTAGAAAACAGCTGATTGGTAGAAGACTTCGAATTTGAGCCTGAAACACTTGATGCAGGAGATCCACTTCTTCCCAGACCATTGGAAATGACAGACTTGCTCCTCAAACCATCTGGTGTAGTATCCCTGGAGTATGCCTTCCATGAGTTTCTAGTAGGTACCTGAATACTCAGGTGAAGAGTGAGTAGAATAAACCTAGAGTTGCAGTTAGAGAGGGACAGAAGTATTATCAATCAAAAATATTAAATTATTGAAAGAAATCTAAGCTTACTAATTTTTTAAATATGAAGAAAAATAAATAAAGTTCTTGAAAATAAACCGCTGAAACAAGATTGCTGTTCTTATTTAGTTACATATTCAAAGAACTCCCGCAAAGGTATCATCTTCTTGATGCAGAGGAGTGCTTGATTGTCAATGACAGTATGCCGCTATAACTTAATACATCAGAAGTACTTGGCCCACCCTCGAAGGTAATATAGCTCTTACCTTGATCAGCCAAAGCTAAAAATTAATCCAGTTGGTGCATTAAAGATCTTGAGCATTTGTGGTATAAGAGCACTTATCAGACTCTAGTTTTTATTGAGTTTCAATAGGGCAACCCAAGCATATAATACCTGAATAGACAGTTGTGATACTTGATATTGGCATTCAAAAGGATCAGAAATTTTTCCACTCCTAAAAAGCATAACTGTGTACCATGTTTAATAAGAGCATTCATCGGCTGTAAGTACATGTTACTGCAATTATTACATCAATGCATGTAACGTCACTCAACAAAGTCATGCACTAGGCTCTTCACTGCATCAGGCTATATGTTTCAATAACAGAAGCCAGACTATAATGCCCATCAATGACATGATGACTATATCACAGAGATGGGTGACATTCTATGCACTTTGGTGATATAATATAATGAGGATACAAACGAAAGAAACTCATCTTCAAATGGATAAAACCAGGCTAATTGAAAACATGAGAACAAAAAAGCATGTCATATCAAAATATTGAAGCCTTCAGTGGATTCACTCACTTCTAAATTATGTGGTTTTCCCTTCAGAATAGCAAGCTTTCGCTCAAATGAGTTTCCATGCATCTGCAAGGCAGCAATTCAGTTGAAACTGTTAAATAAACCCAACATTTTTATCAGGTTGCTAACAGAAATCAAGGACATGATCATAAATATCCTCCTTTATGCTACATGAACTTGGGACTTGACAAGACATGTCAGGTTCCAGCATATTTAGTTCTAAAATAATCCTCACATTCAGATCTAAAACCATCCAAAAGGTTTGTCAGGTTCAAGTTTTCATTCTTCAATTCTTTAGGTATAACAAAGTGTCTATTAACACAGCTTGCCTAAAATTGGTAGGAAAAAAAAAGTATTATGACTTTCTAGAAGATTAGGAATTTTTTCTCTCTTTTATTGCTAAACATGATTGTTGTATACATTTGTCGTGCATTAAAATTAAAAATAATAAATAAATAAATAAAAAGCATGTCCAAACATTCCAAACTCATGCATATGTAACATGCAATCTGACTAAAGTAACTTGTGAAATTTTCCCACTACTTAATGAAAGTAAGTGCCAAGATATATCCCTATAACTCACTAGGGGATCTTACATTTGCCTTTGAGGGGTCCCATTCAAAGAAACGAGTGAAAAATGGTGGCTCATGCCCTTCTGTAACAATGTAGATAGGAGTCTCCAAAGATAGGCCTTCAACGAGAACATCCATCTCAAGAAATTTCTGCCAGTTCCGAGTGAGAAAGTAAGAATAATGAGAACCCAGATAGAAATGAAATGTCAAAGCATCAATAGCTATGTAACCATAGGACTAGAATGTTAATGAACATATAATATAGCCATATGTGATACCTAATTTCCTCGTATACTAAATGCTTCACATCATTATAGGCATACCGTTTGAAGCAATTTATAGGGCCTGGATTGATATAGAAGCGGATTTGGAGAATACATATTTAATTCGGGCATCATTGATATATACTACTAAAATGAAAACCTTCAGAATTGGGAAAATAATATTTAAAGAGTGGAAGTGAAAATTTTACCAGGCCTAGAGTAAGAGCTTGTTGCTTTGATCCAACATTTGAGTGGCATCCAATCCAAACATATATCTCTCTATGGCAGTCCAGTACAAGCACGTCTTCAGTAGTTAAATCATCCTGTGAAAAATTGTATATCTCTTTCACCTGTAAAAGTTTTTGGCCACACTAAAAAAATCATTTCATGAACAGAACTGAAAGATTATTTCCTGACTTCATAAAACTAAATGAGAGCAATTGTCTAAACCAGTTCATAATCCATATACATCATTAATAACAAATATATAGCTCAGATCCTGAACCAGATTTTAGAATTTTTAGTTTCAAATTTATACCAGGATGAAACGACATAAAATACTAGCTTGATTCACAAAATAAGAATAGGGATAACAATTTAAACCCTAGCTTGATTCACAAAAGTCCATTGGGGAGATCAAAATGGGTTTTGTTGATGTCTTATTAATTGGGTTTGATCCATCCTTCATATGGATCTTTCAGGTAAACTTTTAGAATTTCTTTGCTGCTCTGGATCAGATATGTGGCATTGATTATTTTTTCTTTTTCTTATCTCAGATGTGCTTTTGTTACCCTGTGTGGTTGGGTAGCACCCATTAATAAATCTTTTTGTAATCTACAAAGAAAAAAGATGTAATAATATAGAATGTTGAGTGTACCTTGAAATCACCTGAAATGGGAAATCCCAACCAAGTAGCAAAGGAACCAGAACCCACCATTAGACACATTTTTACAGCCGAGATAATTCCGAACCAAGGAAGAGCCACATTATCTCTTGACATAGGTATTTTGCCTACCTTCAGTGGTGTTCAATGTAAACAAATGTGGATCTTCTACGCATTGCTTCATCTCTTTTGCCTTTGGATACTCTGCTTTCCCACCAAGTGCATTCCAGAAAATATCAGGTTCGCTTCCTTCCCTCACTGATATGGGTTGCAATGTTGGCTGCAAATGATATCAAGAGAAATAATGTTTTGACAACAATACTTATGAGTAAATTCCATGAAAAGAGGGAAAAAAAAAAAATCAATCTTTAGGGTGGTCATGTGACAACTTTTCTTTAACAGCCTACTAAAGCCAAGTGCCAAATTACAATCATTCCATTTCTTTTTCTTGATCCTGATTTGCAATTTTAATTCAGATAAAGATTCCAATATCATGTCCAAGAGCAAAATATGCCATTACATACATTTATCAGTTCCAGCATTCTGTCAAGAAGATCATGGTCTCTGGTCGAAGAGAGACTCCCAATCCAAGTGAAGATAAATGTTTCAGTTTGCAGAATGTAACAATAGGATGAGTTCAGAGAGCTTGAAACCTGCAAAAGTTTTGTTCCATAGTGAATAGATACTCAATTCAACGGGGCATATGCAGTTCTGGTAATAAACCACCAATAACAAAGATACAAACTTATAGTAAATGCTCATGCCATCATAATTCCAGAAAATGAAGATGTGCAAACTGTATAACATATGATGTTTGTATTAAAGACATTAACGTAATAATTTAGAGCTAGGACACTTCCAAGGGTTTTTTTGTGTCAGAGCAGATATGACACTTTCAAAAAAGTGACATCATGAAATAAATTGCAAAGTGAGTTTCATCTCCCATAAGGCTGCTTCACACTGAATGTCACTACCTTGAGGGAGAGATATTAAAATGCCATTATTAGATAGATTGCACAACTCAAACAAGAGAGATCAAAGGTGTCATTATTAGATAGATTAATTGATCAAGCATTTTTTTTAATCAAACTCACTAGATCAACTTCGATAGCTTGCATGTTTTGTGGACTTGTTCCTTGAACTCGAAAAAGAGCTGTCTTGATTCCATCATAAGTTTCATCAGTGATACCTTTTTCTGCTATAAATTTCTTGTATCTTTTACTCATACCCCCCTTTAAGAAAAGAAACAATGGAATAATCAGACAATTATACTTAAACACTAGAGTAGCTTTTATTTTTAAATGAAATAAAATAAAATAAAAAACTATCTTTGAATTAAAAAGTGAGGAATGAACCTTGAAAATGATCAATGTCTGGAAAATCAAGAAAAATTGGACTGGCTCCTTGTCCTCTACAGCTTGAGCCTGAACTCAAAACGTGTGAGCTAAATTAGAGGAATCTTTGTCCGAGTAATGCAGGAAAGTCCAGAAGACAATAAATTTATGCAGGACAAGGAGATGGTGTTATAAACTTATAAACAAGGTAGCATCATCAAGGAGACATTAGTAATACTTGCAGATATTATATTTTAGGTGTAGCATCAGGTCATCCACTTAATAAGCTACTAGTATCATAGTTGTATAGGTGATTCAACAGACCATGCACACAAGGCTGCAATAGAACTAACCAAAACTGGATCCCCTTTGGTTGAATCAACAATTGCAGTCATATGGGATATGGCATCCCTTCTATCTTCCTGCAAGCATACAAAGAAACAATATTATTTAAAAGTTAATATAAGAGTTATAAGAAACTAAATAACCAGTATGTTATATAGATTTACCAACAAAAATGACAGGAAATAAAGTGCTGAGTCTTTAAAGTCCGAGCAAGAAATATAGCTTGCAAATTAAATAGGAAATGTTTGCAAGGGAAACAGGAGCTCTTCTCTTTATTTTCATTTCAGTATAAATAAATGACTGTAGAGTTATATATGTTACACCAGTCATAACAGAAAAGCTGCAGTTGAAGAAAAAACACCTAGGCATAGATGATACACCATGCTTACCATTACACTCCTGCGACCAATCCAGGCATAAAATAGATTCTCATCTCTTTCATTTCCAGGATATGTAAACTGCACTACATAGCAATCCCCACTGTAAAATTTTGTCTGCTCTGGAACTGGAAGAAGGGATAGCTCATCAGCATTCACCCGCCAAACCTAAAATGTTAAGATTGCATCAACACAAACCATAGGATCGCATGTGCTGACATCCATAACTCAAAAGAGAAAACAATTTTTAGTGAGAATCTACTTTTAATGTGCCTCTGCAATTAATAAAAGGCTCGCAGTCCTCTTCAGGAAGCTCTTTCACTTCATAACCCTGTTGCTTGAATATTGCTGGAAAGAATAAATGAAGACTATAAGTATTAGTACAACAATGCTACTACTTGTACTACTTTTTTTGGTCAATAAAAATTTGTTGCAACTTGACAGAAGGTAACCTGCTACTTTCTCTCGACCTTCTTCATATAGCTTGGGCTCCACCTTTTGAGGCCAATTATCAAAGTATGACCTAAATATGTTACTTTCTAATCCTTCAGTTAAAAAGGTTAAATGGGTCCCAGTTGACCTGCCCTGAGTTCTGAGGAAATCCTGTGAAAGAGTAATCAGTGATCACTAATCAGTTAGGGGATAACGTCCTCAAGAATACCTGTGGGCAAGCACAGTCAGTTAAGTCCACTGAAAAAGGCAGCCTTCCAAGTGTACATGATACGTTTCCCATGTACCAAAGGCATTCCTTAAGAATGCAAATGATAGTGATTAGAATGATTTATAATCACATTTATGTTTGTGTTGCTCTAGAGGAACATATCAAGATATGGTGATATGTCTAATATGCCTTGTTTTGTTGGAAATAAGGCTTTGATGTCATTTTTGTACTAGTAAACTTGCCTTCAAACTTTTAAATTGGTTTCTAGATCAATATCACCATTAATTATATGATATGCCCATAATGTCTGAAAAGACAATAGTAACAAATGACATACTCTAGAGAAGAAATATGGTTAGACAAAATCCCAGTGAGGGCCAATTAACAGTCCTGCGTCTCTCTTTTGAACTTAAATTTCAAAGTTAAAAGTTCTTCTTTTTTCTTTTTTCTTTCTTTTTTATGTTTTTATTTGCAGTGGAGTTAAAAGATCATAGATTATTTCCTAATTTTTTAATCATTAACATGTAACCAGTGGATGACTACTTGAGCATGTTTGTCAAATATGCTGCATGCTAGTGTAAAAAAAGTGTTAATAATGTGGCTTGAATTTCAGTGTGGGTGCCCAATGCACATGGGTTTTCACCATATGTAATCATGGCCCTTGTTATGTCAGTCAGTGCATAACCGAATTTGACTTGAATTTCAGCTAGAATTACTTATCCATGTACAGACGCAATTACCAAGCCAATTGTATGCCCACACATATATATATTGGGCCATGCTTGATTTATTGGAGACACAGCTATTGGATTTTCACGCCAAGTTTAGAAAATTTTAAATTTTTGTATTGTAATCTAGAATTTTCAGGGCGTATTTGGGATTGGGGTTTTATATGAGTCATGTATGCCACTATTCTAATCTCGTAATTTTCTTAACAAAACTTTCTCATCAATGTCATCCGTGGACATAGGCCTAATGCCGAACCATGTAAACCTTGTGTGTCTTAATGTAATTATTTGTTATTTTTCTATTTCTATTTCACATAAACCCGCTATAATTAACTACATCCACAACAAATTAGTATCAGAGCTTTCACTATCTCAACATATAGTAACTTCTCTTTAGAAAATAACAATACTTATGTGTAATCCAAAGTCCAAACCATTTCAAAGGTAGATCACATAAATTCAGATCACACTTAATGTCAAACTACTAGACATAGTTGTTTGTAGTTATGAAAATTTAAAAAATTAATGCACCTACTTATCAAAAAGAGGAAAATAAAATAAAATCATAATGGTATATATGGAAAAAAAATTATCTAAGATTGGCAACATGTAATTAGTTTGGCCATGTGACTGTATCGAAAGCTATGCCATGGTCTAATCATGGGCTTTTGAATCATTTTCAAATAAATGTATCATTCACCCTTTTTATCAGTTTTCCCCCCTCACCATGCATACACTTCTCAACAACTCAATGATTTTCTTTCCTGAGTGAGTTCTCAGAGGGGCAAGGGACAGAGAGGAAATGTAATTCTTACTTCTGTTGCTGAGATTGATGTCTGCCGCTCTGAAATCAATGTTTGTCTTCCCATCCAAACAAAAATCTCAGTACCACAATCCAACATATAGCACTTGTCTGTCTCAAGGATTTTCTTATTCAATGAATCAGTTCCAGTTTGACATAGCTTGCCCTGTGTAGTTATCCTGTTGATAAAGAACACCTTAAAGTAATACTCAGGGACATGCCACTACATTTGAAAGAAATAAAGAGAACAAACACAAGTTGCTATCATATGGAATCTAAAAAAAAAAAAATTTGCTGAGTCAATGATGATATAGGCAAGCCAATCAGTCTGAAATAAGTGCAATTTAAATATCAGAAATTCATGGGCATTTTGTATACCTTTCTTTTTTCAGTATAGGTATATAAATTACATTGGATTACTCATATGAATACCTCAGTTACGCTCATCTTATGCCTAAGAAAACTCACTGGGTTTTCAAATGCAGACCAAAAGAGATTGAAATAGCATTATTGAATCCTGGATGGTTAAGGCAAACACACCAGAATAGTTTCACAGATGGAGTGTCAGATTGTTTCTGAACAGAAGAAGGTGAGTCCCGAGGAATGGGAGCAAAACCACCAAATAAACTCCAGAATTCACCCACATCAGAATCACCAACAAACTTTCCATCCTCTGCAGCATTTGAACAATTAGCAGTTGGAATATCTTTTCCTTTAGAGGAGGGGGGGGGGGGGGGGGGGAGATTGTGGGGACAACAACAAAAAATATTAACAGATACCAACCTATAGTTGCCACCTCACACTTTCCACCATGATTATTCTCTTTAATATACTGGACAACCTCCAAAGCTTTGGCTCTTTCTTGTATGCTAGAGTTGCACCCACTGAAGAGGAAAATTTTTGATGCAGTGTCAAGTATGAATACATCATTGTGGTTCAATGATGACCGAGAGAATGGTACCTGCAAACATGCATAGCATTGAGACCATACTCAAAACAATTTCCAAGAAATAAAGAACAAAGATGACAGCATTTTTGTTAAGAAAATAAAATTGTAAATAAAATAATGTCAGATCAAGAACTCATGATTTGGATTTGTTCTTTATAGAAACTGACTAATGCTACTTAACTAAATCGGCATGCACCATGTGACACAAAGAAACCACCATTCAGTTAGCCATACAGTAACAATTACCAATAAATACATTACATAGAACAATTAAACAGTGATATAGAGTATCATAATTTAAGGATTTAGTTATTAATTAGTTGACCTTGAAAATTATTTGGCCCTTTTAAGTAACAGTTGGCTCTTTCACAGAAATGAAATCACAAATAATCATTCATTATGCTTCAAATGAGGCTTACTTCTTTAATATGAACAACATGGTCTCCCTTGCATGTTAACAAGCTAAATTTGTATGTTTCACCATTTAAGTGCCCTTGATGTGAAGAATATAATCCTTCAACAGGTATAATACAAGGTTTGAAGTATGACAAAAACTTTCCAGTTTCTAGGCCTTGAAGCTCCCTATATTGGACAGTGCAGGACCCTAGAGCAGCATCTAGTTCAAGTGCCTTGTCTGATGCGAAGGCCGAGTCCACCTGCCAATACAATATTCAACAATAAACACAGGAGAATTATATAAATTATCATATCAAATGCATTATCCAAATTCTATGTACAGTTACTACCTTTGAATATATTACAAAATATAAATGATGTACGTGAAAATGATCTGTACCAAAACTAGGCCATTTACTAGGCAGATCTTTCACTCCCCCATTGTTGCTCTCCTTCTCCTATTATTTCTAAAATGGGGAACAAGACTGATGGATAACTAAATTTGTGATCATCAACCAACATATTTTTTAACTTAGTAAATTTTTTAATGCTAATCCTGGGTTCAGTGGATTAATATGTCCCATCAACCAACATCTGCACTCATAGCTGGTTCTCTGCCTCAATAGCAACTAGCAAGAAGTTTTGATAGCAATATTGCACTTTACCAAGTGCATGGATAAAAGGAAATGATGATGAGAAATACCTTGTTTGTATCATTTCCCAGCCAGTAATGGATGTCATGCTGCGCAGGGCCAGTTTTGGGGAGAACTGTCTGACTCAGACAATGAACAAGTAAAAAGATCAAGTTCATTGCATACAAAAGGAACAAAAAGAATAGACTCATAGAGTTGTGCCGCCACTAAAGTTACAATATCCTGAAAATAAATTCCATCATTACTGGAATATAATTGAAGACAGAGGAAGTAATTTCTGGGAGATAAACTTGAATCTCCAATTGCCAGGTGAAAGATCCAGTGTGTGAAGTTATTATAGTGTTCTGATTAAGGGATTCCACCGTTCAGACAGAGACATTGTTGATGATATAGCTAGACTTACTAAAAGGTGACTCAAGTCTCAACTGTGCAGTCATTTTTCATATGATGGCTTCAAAAATATCCACAGGGAAATGAAATGGACAAAACCTGCAAGTTGCAACAACTTACTTTCAAAACTATATATGCATTTCCAGTATAGAATTTTCCATGCGAAGATTTTGGGACAGGAACCAATCGAAGGTTCTCAATGCACCAGATTTCTAAACCACTAAGATAAAAAGTTAAGGATACAGAAATAAACTTGAATCATGGAACATGATGTAAAACCAGATGGTGAAGCATATTTCCAGCCCAGGAATGTATATGCATGTCTAATTGTCCATTCAAGAATTCTACAAGTAAGACTTGCCCACTTAGAATTCACAACAATAATCGATTGTGTCCAATCTTTAATCAGTAACAATTTTAGTTTATTAGATACTGACAACAACCTAACTTTTTAAATTTATTTCATTAATTATTTCAACATAAAATGCTTAGTGAACACAATTACTATGGCATTGCCCAATTTTCTTATTATGCTGCTCAATTAAACATTTGTTAACTGAATCGGTATCTGCATTGATTAGGAAGACAAAGTGCCTAACTCTGATAGCAGAGGAAGTCCTTTACAAACTTGCCGAAGCTAAAACAGAAAAGTATTAGTTGGCCTATCTTGTAAGGTGAGAAAACATATGATGCTGTGTTGCACAATACAAAAACTCTTATATGAAGGAGCATTATCATAATCTTTTCATGAACTGTGCTACAAAGAAATGTCAGAACATAAATTTTTTATAAGGATACGCCTTTGATCCTGCTCCCTCAAATGCTGAATCTGTATCTTTCCTGTGGAGAGACATTGTCTCTCATGGCCTTAGCACTCCACACACGACCACAGAAAGTGGAAACTTGCAATTCAGATCTGCATTGCAGGCATTGAGTTTTATTTATGAAAATGCCATGATAAGGTTCATCTTTATACAGCAATAATACTTGTGAGTGAAACGTTGATGTTTTCCATATATGATGAAATTGTAAATTTGTAATAGGAGATTTAAGACATCTTAGTGAAAGGTAATAAGCTAATGTGTCTCATATCACAATTAAGTTGTCTATTTATATGATTCATTTATTCATCTTTGTACAACAATAATCAGAGAAAAATATCTTATAAAAGATGCTGATATTTTGCCCAAGCTTAATACAATTGTGCTGCCATAGTAATATAGTTAGAAGAAAATTTTAGTCATTGTAGGGAAATAAGATCTTCGTATCATTTGAAATAAGTCTCTATGTTAATTATAAAATACAAGGATCAAGAATTTAAATGACTTTTCTTTTGATTATTTTGGTGATGGAAACAATCCATTGAGATGGATCTATTTCTAGTTTATAAAAATGTTATCTTGCTAGTGCTAGTGTGTGTTGATATACATTATTGGCTGACTTCCAAAAGCTTTTCGTTTCAATGGTCTTTAATATGGTATCACAGCCAAGTTGTAAATGGCAACTGACAAGATTGGAAAATGTAGAAATCTATATTAATGTATTTATAATATTGAGCAATTTGCTGCTCTTGAGGCCATGGGCATGAGCATAAACTGCTTAGCCTGTCAGGAATGAAGGCCCCTAGATTACCCGACAACTAGTTCTAGTGATTAAGGTCAGTGCCCATAGGTTTTACTAACTAGAGGCAAGTCCAAAGGGCTCTCTCTTTTTTAGAAAATTTCCCGACTTTATCAAAAAAAAAAATAATAATAATATTATTATTATTATTATTATTTGGAAATTTGCATACCAACCTCGTCCAAATGGCTCTTTTTAAGTTTTTTCTTTTTGTCTTATTCTTGTAAATATAGTACTTTTCTTTCCCATTTACAAAAATCTTTGAGCATAAAGAAGTTGTTATATTGAATCACTGAGTGCAAGTTAAGCAACTCAGAATTATGCCTACATATTCATAGAGGCAAGTTATAAAAACAGGCAGAGAGCAAATATCCCAGCATGGAAATAGTAGCTTATAGGGCCTATACAGGAGCTCCATAAGAACTTCCGTATATACAAACACAATTAAAGTAGGGATTAGAGAACCCCAGCATTGCTCACACCGAAGTTTCCAACAATCTGTTGAATCATGTGGATGTGGGTGCCAAAATAAATAACACTAACAGTCCATAGTTTCGTTTTTATATTTTGGGAAAGTAAAATTAGAGCTTCAAATTGTAAATGCTGCAAGTCTGATCAAATTCTATATAAACTAAAAACAAAAAAACAAAAAACAAAAACAAAAAGCATAGTTCGGTTAGTGAATCTTACCTATATCCTCTGTAATGATCAACGTTACAGTCCAAATTGTATCGGTTGGTCCTATAGAGAGAGAATGATCAAAACTGGGATATACCCATTTCTGTTGTCCAATGAAATATCAAATATGTGAGGGAAAATAAATGAGAAAAGGAAGGCAGGGGAAATTGTACAGTAGTTGAGGAAGTGGAGAAGTGAAAATGTTAGTTGCCGAAAGTGAATGAAAAAGATAGGGAGGCATTGCTTAACTTTATCGTCCAGCTAATTAGTTGGACCCACCAAGCACAAGCTTTTTGCTGTTCCTGTTTGTGTATTTTGTGGCAAGAGATGCTGCCATGTGAGATAGAGCTGTTCTTGAACCCAAATAAACCCACATCTTTTGTCACAACTCTTTTGTCACAACCCACAGCTAATTAGGTGTACGTTATTTTCACGACACATACTGCCATCACAGTTGGGAAAGTTGTGAAAAAATTTTGTAAATTTGTATGCGCTTTGTGCTACTTAAATTTCCCGCTCCTTGGATATTTTTTTTTTTTTGAAGAACCCGCTCCTTGGATTTGGACTTTTCCTCAAACGAAACTAGTGAACGATTTGGATTATTCTTTTAGTTTTTGCAATAATTTTTCCTTTTTTAGTTGTCCAAAGAAGCTACAGGATTTATGTAGCCTTTTTTGGAAAATTTTTATTATTATTTTATTTGTATGAGATTTAAAAATAAATAAATTGATTTTTAAAATACTATTTTAAATATTCAACTTTCAAATTTTGCATTGAAATTATATTTTCACAAAACACAGCTCTTCTGATAGTAGAATTTAAGTATTATTGTTCAATTTTTAGTGTTGTAGAAATTCGTGTTTAAGTGTTATAAAAATAAGTGTCAGAAGTATTATTGTTATAAATGCTAAAAAGTGTTGTTTAAAAGCAAGTACCAAACAGATTTTTGTGTAAAATGTGTTTATAGTAACCCTTTATTTGTTTTGATAGAAAAGTGAAGATAATGTTCTCCATTTTCTTGTATTTAGAATTTTCATTATTTAACTTGGCCTGGATAAAGTTGTTTTCCGCTAAAATTTTTTGGATAATAACTCTATCTTATGCGAAGCTAAATAAGGAAAACAATTCAATTCTATCTCACACGAAACTAAATAAAATAAGTCAATAAATAATTTTTCAACTCATTTTAAGGTCGCTACCAAATATAGGAAAGTGATATATTATTTATAGAAAGTGCTTTTTGGAAAATTATTCATTTTCCATAAAACAGTAAATATCTTCTCAAAACAAGATTTTGCAAAATTTGAAATTCAATGTTGAAAACATGATTTTCAAAGAGATGTTAGATGTTATTCTATTAAATAATTTTACAAAAAATCTATTTTTAATAATTAATAATAAAGTAATATTATTTTCCCAAAAAAAAAACATTTTTCTTTTTTAATAAATTATGCTAGTTGTTTGATAATAATACAACTAAATTATATCTGGAAAAAGTTAGCTCCAAGGTTATATATGAACCAGGCTGTTTGTGAACAATTCAAGCTCAACTAGGGAATTTTTTTTTTTTTTTTTTTTGTTTATAAAACAAGTCAAGTTCAAGCCTTAATTTTAAGCTCAATTATTAAATGAGTCAAGCTCAAACATGATATTATGTTTATGAACAAACTCATGAACATGAGGGCTCAATTTAATTATATATAATATTATATTTTTATATGTATACTTGTCTAAAAATATATTTATATAGACTTGAAATTAGATTGTATAAGTTTGTCAATAAGATCATACGACATTGAATTATTATCTGTAGATTATTGATAATATAAATTGTCTATTTGTAGTAAAAATTCATAGAATTGTTAAGAGGTAAAACATTTTAGTCATGATTTTACAATATATAGAAAAATAATAAGTTAATTAAGTAATTCGTAAACAAGGTCAAGCTAACTCAACAAGAAAATTAGCCAAACTTGAATATAAACTCTAGTTTGGTGATGAGTTCAAGCTCAACTAGTGTTTTAAAAACAACTAAAAGAATAAGCTTAAACTTTTAATACTTGTCTTGTTTACAACCCTACTTCAAAGTACTCACACTCCTCTTGGTAGCCATCACTCCCTTCAAAAAAACTTAAAACATCAATACCCAGATCATAAAAACCAAAACTTGTTAAGAAAAAGATAGATTGGTTTGGTGAGTGTGAAGCTGACTTACAAAGATCAGAGAGAGAAAATGAAAGATCAAACTTTCTCACTTGTCATTGTCTTTATTTGATCTCAAATGATTTTTAATTTCTCTTTCTTGAATAGCTCAAATCTTTCGCACCTTGCGTTGGTGTAGCTCTTTGGGATTGGCAAAGAGAGCATAAGGTTAGGGATTGGAACAAAGGAAAATAGAGAGAATGGGTTTGAGGCTTGGAATGACAGATTGAGTGAGAGTGATTTTTTTGTGTGTGTGTGAGAGAGAGAGAGAGAATGGCCAATGGCAGCTCCACATTCAAGTTAGGGTGTTCACAAGAACACCTTGACTTGCGAAAAATTTTGTGTGTGTGCACGCATGCATGCGCATATATATTTGCAAAATAATAATAATAACTTATCTACTAAACTAACCTATTTTGACCACCCTAAAAAAATGTTGAACACCTTTACTTGATAATTACAAGAATTTGGGTTCAACAAAAATAAGCGTAATGTTATGTTCATAACATTTTCACAATAAATCAAATATGGTAAGCTATTACTAATACTAATTTAAGCCCAATATTGACATAATTTTTTATCCACCAATAACAACTTGTCACATAAGATTTGTTGTGAAAATATTGTGGGAGTAGTGTTAGGTTCATATGTTTTTGTGTTGTTAAACCATGCCAAATTATGTCTTTTATTGAGTTTTGATGTGTCTTAAAGTGCTAATTGAAGATCATATTGAAGACACAAAGTCTGCTCAATAACAACTCAAGAGAAGTGCATTTTTAGCATATGTCTCAATATCTAGATACTTCGAGCCCTTCTACGTCACTTTCTATCTCATCAATAGTAGACTTGATACATCCAATAGTATGTTGATAGCACCTTTGATACCTCTTGATCCGTCGAGCTTCACGTTTGAACAAAAAATTAACAACATGAAAAAGCCTATAACTTGTCTATTTCAACCCTAAATTGAGATCCATTTGATGTGACATTTTAAAGGGTGTTATAAGCCATATATTATGAGGCTTTTTAGAGAGAGAAACTCTTTTGTGTGACTAGGGTTTTTGTAACCAAATTCTCTCAATTTTACTAAATTGGAGAGTTTCAAGTAAATCTAAGGTTTGATTAGTGAATGAGTTGAAATCATAACAACCACCACAAACGTGCAAATGTGATTCAAACCTTCAAAAGGTTGTCGGAGTCAATCGGAGGTTTCAATTGTGATTGAAAGTGCGTAATCCGTGGAGTATTCATACGTTGGGATACGACAATTAATTAATTAATTAATATTTATTTTAGGTATATTTAAATATTTTGTATATAATTTATGTTTATTTTAAGTTTTAAAATTAAGTAAAAATAACAATAAAATGCTTGAAAACCTATCTAAAACTAACCAACAAACAATATTATATTTATTATTTTATTGATATGATTATAATTTATATCGGACCCAACAACATACAACAGAGGCACACCAAGTCAAAACAAACCAAAGCCTAAAAGCCCAGCCCAAACCACTGAGCAACAAAAAAAAAATGAGAGCTAAAAGCCCAGCCCAAGCCGCTGGGCAGCAAAGCCGAATGAGAGGCAAAACTAGAGAGAAAAAAAAAAAAAAAAAAAAAAGGCGAATCGGCGATTCCGATTCAGAACAAAGGCAAGGCGAGAGGCGAGGGAGAGAGAGTGAGAGTTTGAGAGACTTACCGGCAAGAAGGACTGAAGGAGGAGGAGCTCTGTCGTCGTCGACCCGTAACCCAAAGGTAAGCACTCATCTTTACCCCTAAGAACCCCAAATTTCATTCAATGTATAGAGATACTTGTTTAGGTCATTTATATTAATATCTCTTTCGGTTTTTATTGGTTCTTTTTTTTTCAGTCCAATAAGTAGTATGATTATTGTGTGTGTTTCTTTGATACTTTGAATTTGGGTGTTTCCTGGATTTTCAGCTAATGATGTGTATGTTCTTTGAGACTGTCACATGCTGATTTGTATTGTTCTTTGTTTTAGAATGGAGATTTGATTGAAGATATGATGTAGGGTTTGTTAAAGTTATTAAATACCATCCTTTTCAAATTCTGCATAATTATTTGCCAAATATTTTGTAGTTCAACTGGTTGGCACTGCCTGGTATTTCCAATGGAGTTAAGACATCCAACGTTTAAATTCCCTCTTCCCCACTGTAACTATCGAGTTATAAAAAATTCTGCATAATTATTTATGTTCTAAACAAATATGCTGATAGCATCCTTGGGAATGAGCTAGAATTTTTATACTGTGGAATTAACGAATGTTCATATAGGTGTCAGAATTCAAAAGTTGTGCTAGTACAGCTAATTTTTATTAAAATTTAATAGATTAAATTTCCAGCTTGTTCATATAGTGCCTATATAGCAGTGCTTGTGGCCAACATGACCACAACATGAAAAGGTCAATTTTTGTTTTTTTTGGTGGTGAGTGTGCGGGTTTGTGTGCACACTCTTCACTTCTTATATTAACTTTTTTTTAGATAGATAATCATAGAAATATTATTAATGAAAAAAGTAAGGAAAAAATATAAGTTGTTCATGATGATGAACATCAGTAGAAGGAAAAACCAAACAATGAAAAGAAGGAAATCAGGAAGCTAAGAGAAAACATAAACTTAGAGAGGGAGGAACAATCAGTAAAACCCCAACAGCGAGACCAATCAAAAAGACTACGTTGGCATAGAACATTTAACTATTCCAATGTCTTCTCAGTGTCCTCAAAGGAGCGTTGATTTCGTTCCAACCAAACAATCCACATCAAAAAAACTTGGAATCAAATTCCAAATATTCGAAGAATGATTCCCAAGCCATTGATGCAAGCAAAATAACAAACTTGCCTCCAAGCCTGGCATGACCTAATGGATGTTGAAAGCCAGAAGCATGAGAATCCATAAGGTGTGTGTAATAGGATAGTGAAGAAGTAGGTGGTCCACTGATTCCCCATCATTTTTTTTTTTGATAAGTAAGAAGAGAATATTATTGATAAAAGAAAAGCAAGAGAAGCACAAAGAGTTCACGGTAGTGAACAATGGAAAAACGAAACAGCAAGACAAAAACAACCCCTAATCTATTCTAATAGAAGAAATAAAATCTGTAAGGGTAGAACAATTCGAGAAACCCCAACAACGAGACCAATCAAAGAGGGTCCTCTGGCAAAACTCTAATAACTGAACCATAGTTTTCTCCTCATCCTCGAAGGCCCGCCGATTCCGTTCAGACCAAATAGTCCACATTAAACAGCTTGGGACCAAATCCCATATATCAGAACTATGCTTCCCAAGCCAATGAAACCAACAGAATAATAAGTCCTCAACTGAACCTGGCATAACCCAATCGATCCCAAACAACTGGAGCATATGCATCCACAAAGAATGAGTTATCGGACAAAAAAGTAACAAGTGATCCACAGATTCCGCATTACAACAGCACAAATAACATCGATTCACCAAAGGACGACCACGAAGCATAAGGTTATCCAAAGTTAGAATCTGACAATGAGCTGTTGTCCACATAAAAAAAGCCACCCTTTTAGGAACCTTAACTTTCCAAATACCCTTCCAAGGAAAGGTGAAGGGAGCTGCATTACGAATCTTATGATAGAAAGACTGAGCATCAAACTTCCCACTGCCATTAAGATCCCAACAAAACTTGTCACACCCTCCACCCCTAGGGATTCGGGATTGGATGAAATAAAGAAGGGAGTAGGAGGCCGCCAACTCCCAATCATTGAATTCCCTCTGAAATCTTAAACTCCACACTTTATCATTATCACCCACTGAAGGGCTTAACACATCAGAAATACAAGCCTCCTTATTAGCTGAACACAAAAATAACTGAGGATAAAGACTTTTAAGAGGGACATCTCCCGTCCATTTATCATGCCAAAAAAGAGTATGAGATCCATCCCCCACCACAACAGAGAAATGATTAGCAAAAGTTTCCCACCTTTCACTAATACTCCGCCATAACCCACATCCATGGGCCCTACTACAAGCTCTAGTGCACCAACCCCCTTTTCCTTCCCCGTATTTCATGGCTATGACCCTACGCCACAGATGAGAGGTTTCATGACCATACCTCCAAAGCCATTTCCCTAAAAGGGCCTGATTAAAAGGCACCAATTTCCGAATTCCTAAACCACCCATCTCGCAAGGTAAGCAAACCTTTTCCCAAGCCACCAAAGGATATTTGAAACACTCAACTGATGAACCCCACAAGAAGTTCCTTTGAATGCGTTCCAATCTAGTCGTCACAGCTTTGGGGATAGTAAAAAGGGAAAGGTAATAAGTCGGAAGGCTTGAAAGGGTACTCCTTAGCAAGGTGAGTCTATCACCCTTTGACGAATAAAGCCGCTTCCAACCTTAAAGCTTCTTTTCCATCCTCTCTGGGATCGGATTCCAAATGGAGGGCGTTTTATATAGAGTTCCCAATGGCATACCCAAGTAAGTCATAGGCAAACTGCCCACTCTACATTGAAGGATATTAGCCAAAGAATGGATGTTACGCACCTCCCCAACCGGAACAATTTCACTTTTCCTCACATTCACCTTCAGACCAGTAAAAGCTTGAAAACAAGTCAAAGCTAGTCTAATAGATATAATCTGCTCTCTAGAGGCATCACAAAAAAGAATGATATCATCAGCAAATAAAAGATGAGAAACACGGATACCAGTAGAATTACTAGAGCCAACATGAAAACCCTGAATGAAACCACCTTCCTCAGTTTTCTTCATGATACGACTTAAGACCTCCATGATCAAAAGAAAAAGGAGGGGAGACAAAGGATTACCTTGTCTAAGACCTCTAGAGCTACCAAAGAAGCCAGCAGGAGATCTATTAACTAGAACAGAAAAACGAACGGTAGAGACACAAGTCTTTATCCATCTCCTCCATCTATCTCCAAATCCCATCCTCTCCAGCAGATAAAACAAAGTGTCCCAATTCACATGGTTATAAGCTTTCTCATATCTAACTTACACACCACCCTTGGGGTGCGACCCTTCAGTCTACTGTCTAATCATTCGTTGGCAATAAACACTGAATCCAAAATCTGTCTGCCACCAACAAAAGAATTTTGTGACTCCGAAATAAGATTATCCAACACCCGCCTCAATCTATTAGCTAAAACCTTGGACAAAAGCTTATACACACTGCCTATTAAGCTGATAGGCCTAAAATCTTTAATATTCAAAGCATTATTTTTTTTGGGAATCAGAGATAGAAAAGAAGCATTTAGAGACCGTTCAAACTCTGCACTCCTATGAAAATGATCAAAGAAAGCCATGACATCTATTTCTATAACACTCCAGCATTTTTGAAAAAAAGCCATAGTGAAACCATCAGGACCTGGGGCTTTATCACCCTCCATCTCTTGAAGAACCTTTACCACCTCCTCCTTAGAAAAGACCCTCTCTAATCCAAGTTGCTCGTCCTCTTCAATGTTAGAAAACTCTAATCCATCCATAGAAGGGCGCCAAGTATCTGACTCAGTGTACAAACTCTGATAAAAGTGGACCACCTTAGACCGCACCTCATCCTCATCCTCATATAGGACACCATGCACCTCTATACCCCGAAGATAATTAGTTCTTCTATGAGAGTTTGCAACCCGATGAAAAAAGTGAGTATTATTGTCCCCCTCCTTCACAAATAAGAACCGGGACTTTTGTCTCCAAGAAATCTCCTCCAAAGAGGCAAGATGGGCAATCTCTTCTTTAAACTGAATACGACGAGTTTGATCCTCATGAGAAAGGCCTGACTGGTCCTCCCTAGCATCCAAACCCAACAAATCCGATAAAAGACATTTCTTCCTAAAGGCCAAATCCCCAAATTCCTCCTTATTCCACTTTTTCAAGTCCTCTTTAAGAGCTTTTAATTTACGCCCCAGAATAAAGCTAGGAGAACCCAAAAAGCAATACCCATTCCACCATTGTCGAGCCCTCTCTACAAAACCCTCTTTTTTCAACCACATATTCTCGAACTTAAAGGCACTCCGGCCTTTATTAACACTACTCGCCACCACCAACAGAGGGCAATGATCAGAAACTACACGAGGGAGAACCCTTTGAGACATGTTTCCAAAGTTATTCACCCAATCCACCAATGCCAAGGTTCTATCAATTCTTGACATACAATCTGAACCCGAATCTCTAAACCAAGTAAACAAAGCCCCTTCAAGGGGTAAGTCCACAAGGTAATTCGCCTCAATGAAGTCTGAAAAAGCAAACATAGTTGGACTAAAAACCTCACAACCAAATCTTTCACTCGGATAACGAATGATATTGAAATCTCCAAAAACACACCATGCCGTATTCCACCTGGAGTGCATCCTTGAGAGTTCTTCCCACAGAGCACCCCGCTGAGAATCCTCATTAGGCCCATACACTCCTGAACAAGCCCAAACAAAATCATCTACTACCCCCTTGAATAAAACATTAACAGAAAAACGCCCAACAGCACAATCAACTTTTTCAAAAACTCTCTTGTCCCAAACCAGTAACACCCCCCCTGCAGTATTGACTGCATATAGAACAACCCAATCCAAGAAAGGGCTACCCCAAAGGCTTCGAACAACAAAAGAGTTTAAAGAAGACATCTTAGTTTCTTGAAAGCAAACTATATCACACTTCCACTTCTTAAGCAAATTTTTACAAACCTCTCGCTTCTGAGGATTATTTAATCCTCTAACATTCCAAGATAGCAGCCATAAATTCATTTAAAACTAGAAATCGCCCCTGAACCTACTGAGAGGTCTTTGTTCCTCCCCTTAGATGCTACCCCATCATAATTAATAGAGGAAAATAAACCTTTGAGTTCCCTAAGCCCTTTCTGCTTGGAATTCACATTACCATCAGCAGACCCAACACTGACAACCTCAACACAGTCTTGTTCGAGAAGACGAAACAGAGCTAGGCATTGATCTTCATGCTTCACAATAGGAAAACCCACAATTCTACAAAAATTATTCATCAGGCTACAAACCCATTCCGAATTTACCACCGCTGACCCCCGAAAATCTCCCTCATCACCTTCCTGGATCACCTCCAACTCCTTCTGTCCATTGGGATCCCATTTAGAAAGAGGGGAGCATTCCAAAAAACCATTCTCCTCCTCACCATGAAAGAACTCAGGTCCATCCTGAAGCAAATCAAGCCCACCCACTTGGCTCGGCAACACAGGCTCAGGACTACCACAATCTCCTCCCTTCACACCGGGAGCCACCATAAGGTCATCTCTCTCTCCAGAACAGAGATCCTCCCCACAACCCAAACTCGACAGAAGAGAAAAAGAGTTATGGGTAGCAACAGCCTTGCCATAACCAGTTATCGGAGTTTGGGTAACGTCCTCCATCCTCCGATCGATCACCACCGCACCGGAAAACCACAGAAAGGACCCCACTGACGCACTCGCCGGCGCCGTCGCTGTCACTGGCGACCTGGGAACCTCCATCGTGTTCGCTGGATCTGCAGCTGGCATCGGTGACCCAGTAAACTTTCTCGGGTCGTTCACCACTGCGCCGGAAAACCCCAGAGAGGACCCCAACGACACACTCGCTAGTGTCGCCGTTGTCACCGGCGACCCGGAAGCCTCCATCATGCTTGTTGGAACCGCCGCTAGCACCGACGACCCAGTAAACTTCCTCGGGCTTCCTTTGGAACTCTCCCCTACAGCCCACGATTCTTGACCCTCAAAAGGATCCTTTAAGCCCACCGGTTTGACCAGAATGCCCTTAAGTGGAGAAACATTATCCACGGGCTGGGCTTGTGCAAGCCCACCAGAAAGATTAATAATATCTGGCCCGCCACTTACATCCTTGGGCCAATTGAAGGTCTTTGCATCCAAGTAAGACAGAGAACATTTCCCGCCCTCCATTTTGCACACTCTCAAAGCCAAACAAGCAGGGGTTAGCTTAAAAGTACAAGTCCGCGTGGGTCTGCCATTAAAGACTGAGGCTTTGCCTTTTAAAACTAAACCATTCTTTGCATGGCCTCCATGAATCCTTTTCTGCCCCAAGATAGCACCAAGTTTTTCAAAATTCCTAAACTTACGCTGGCAACAGAAGACAAAATTTTCCCACTGCGGTTACCACCAGCAGACTGACCACCTCCACCACCACCATTTTTGGAGGATGCTTCAGCCATAGAAACAGGTTTAGCACCAGTGAGAAAATCCCTCATATCTCTCTGAAACAAAGACCAACCTGCACGATTGGAACTTGCTGGTATCGTAACACATCCTCGGCGTGCCCCGCCAAAGTATTCAGCTATAACCACGAACACACCAGCCTTATTCGACCTCCCACAAAATTCCAACAACTTATTATTATCCCGGAACTGTTTACACATGAGAACTTTCTCCGGAACCCAATCACGAATATCAGCCAAACAAGCAAGGATCCACTCCAATCCTTTACGTCCTACCCAGATAGTATGCTTGACATGCCTGCTACTCTCATTGAAGCTGGTTTAATATCAGTTTTAGGTAGGAAAATAATGGTATCAGTTTTAGGTGGGAAGATATCAGGTATCAGTGAGGGTGTAGGCACAGAAGGTTTAAAAGGCAATGTGGATGGTTGTAAGGGAAGTGACGGTGGGCAAAGACTAGAAGGGAAAGAGGGATGACAAAAGGTGTATGGAGGTAAACCAAAAGGTGGGATTTGAGGTGGAAATGGGAAAGGATAGGGAGGGAGGGAAGGAAGGAATGTGTGGTACAGCCGGTGGTAGGAAGGGGAAGAGAGAGGGAGTAGAGGGGGGTTGATGGTGGGGGTAAGGATGGGGGAGGGAGAGACATATGCCTTAGGATTTAACATCACATCAACACATACAACACCGATTTGCCAAGAAGTGACCCCTAAGCATAAGATTATCCAAAGTAAGAATCTAAAGTAAGAATCTGATCATGAGCAGTTGTCTACAAAAAGAAAGCCACTTGCTTAGGAACTTTCGTTTTCCAAACACCCTTTGAAGGGAACAAAGAATTCTGAGCATCTCGAATCGCATTGTAAAAAGCAGCTCCTCTCTAGCATCTAAACCCATTAATTCAGTCAACAAGTTCTTCTTTCTAAAAGCCAAATCGCCAAACTCCTCCCTATTCCACATTTTTAAAACAGCTTTGCAAGCCTTTAGTTTTTGGGCCAAAATAAAGCTTGGAGAGCCTGCAAAACAGTTCCCATTCCACCAATTCTGAACTCTTATTAGCAAAGCCTTCGGCCTTCAACCACATATTTTCAAATTTAAAAGCACATAGACCGGCGAACGCCATCAACTTCTAGCAAAAGCGGACAATGATCTAAAATAACACGAGGAAGCACCCTTCAGGATACATTTCCAAAATGTTCCTCCCACTCTAGAGATACCAAAGCCCTGTCAATTCTTGACATAGAGGATATACCAGAATCTTTGAACCAGGTAAAAGAAGCCCCCTCTAATGGTAAATCAACTAAATAATTACTCTCTATGCCTCCCACTCTAGAGATACCAAAGCCCTGTCAATTCTTGACATAGAGGATATATCGGAATCTTTGAACCAGGTAAAAGAAGCTCCCTCTAATGGTAAATCAACTAAATAATTACTCTCTATGAAATCTGAGAATGCAAACATAGCAAGGCTAAAAGACTTCACAGCCAAGCTTCTCACTCGGGTATCGAATAATGTTGAAATCACCTACCAAATACCATGCCATAGGCCACCTAGCATGCACCCTTGACAGCTTCTCCCACAAAACAGATCTCTGTCCATCATCGTACTCCCATGAAATAAAGAGATTCACTCAAGTTAAAGTGGGGGAGTTTTAAATCCAAACTAATTGGTAGTTAAAGCACCCAAATGATAGAGTACTTAAATTAATTGGTAATTAAATTTCCAATTTGTTAATGGTTGATCCAAATAATGGTATTTTGAAATCTATAGATCACAAATCATGGCATTCCAAAATCTCCATTGATTTAAAATCCATGTCTAAGATTCCAAATCTAAGTTCTCAGATTCAACCTTGTGATATAGAGTTTGTAAGTTGGGAATGGTTTCTTTTGTAAGTGTTTTGCATCCATTCGAGCTAATGTATAACTTCTGAATCTCAAATCGGGTGTTTGATTGTTCTTGTGTAATGTGCTTTATAGAGAATGACTTTTTCCTTTTTTTGGTTGATTCCCAAAAATGTAAAAGATTAGATTAAATTGACTACAAATGGTAGTTACATTAGGTACGCCCATAGTGATAGAAAAAAGATTTTTGTTTCTTCGTTTTGTTTTGTCTTTTTTTTTTTTTTTTTTTTTTTTTTTTTTTTTTGTTTCTCTTTTCTTCATTTTATTAGTCCCTCTTAAAGAATTCCTCTTGTTTTACTATATATTCAAACTTTATTTAAATATACATGATTGTTTCCAATCAGCAGATTTTTCTTTGTTCAGATTGTGGAGGATTGTTGACACCAGTTTGGATTTTGGCATTTCTTAAGTAGAAGTGAGTCTAATAATTTGGGCATGTCTTTGATACACAGAAGTGATGAATCCGTTAACCCTTGTAAAACGCATCCAGAATATCAATTCCAGAGAAGCGGCATTAGGGATCTCCGAAGAAGCTTCATGGCACGCCAAGTACAAAGACTCTGCTTATGTATATGCTGGAGGCATTCCCTTTGATCTCACTGAAGGCGATCTCCTTGCTATTTTCGCTCAGTAAGTCCAATAATTGTTATCTTTGCTAAATTCCTTAGTGCCTCAAGAAGATTTGGTTCCATACTCTTGAATTTGGATTATCATATTACTTTCTTCATCATTTCTCATTTCATTCTTTAAATAAATGATTTTTAGATATGGAGAGATCGTTGATGTTAACCTTGTTAGAGACAAAGGTACTGGAAAATCCAAAGGTTTCGCATTTGTTGCATATGAGGACCAGAGAAGTACAAATCTTGCTGTAGGTTGGTTTCTCTCAATCTGTCTTTTCAGTTTTGTGCGAATGATACTTTTTTTTTTTTTTTTTTAAAACAATGACTGTTACAAGAGATTAGAAAAGTTACTGCACATTATAAAAGTGATCATTAATTATTGTTGTTGTTGCTGCTATTTTAGATAATTTGAATGGAGCACAGGTTTTAGGTCGGATTATTAGGGTTGATCATGTTAGTAGCTATAAAAAGAAAGAGGAAGAAGACGAAGAGGCAGAGCAGAAGAAGAGGGAGGAACGAGGCGTCTGTCGTGCTTTTCAAAGAGGTGAATGTACTCGTGGAGCTGGATGCAAATTTTCTCACGATGAGCAAGTAAGAAGAATATTGAACTAGTTCCATAATTTGGATTATTTAGTTATTTGGACAAACTACACTTGATTATTACACTGTTGCTCAACATTTAGCTCAGAAATTTTGTTATGGTTTTGAAAGTTTTCACTCGATCGTACATTAGACCAACATTTTAGGTAGTGCAAAAACTGGAGTAGTCTGAAAATAGTTCCTAGTTTTGAGTGAAGTATTTTTTGCTTTTTATTGTTATTGTATTACAAAGTTAATGAATAGAATCTTAAAGTCTGCTCTGATTGATTATATGAACTGCTAACACTCAGGTTATAGACTGTAAGCTGGGAAATTTAGGCCTGCTAATTCTGTTGTATATTGGACAATAATTAATTTAAACCCTCATGTCATGCCAACTTTCAATGTGGCTGGTTGTGTTGGATAGATTGAGTTAGATTGTACTTGTAGGGTGCCAAACCATTGATCTGAACCATATATGTTGTGGTGAACCACTTATGTTTAGTTCTAATAGATCATATTCAGTTGGAGAAAGTTGTATGTATCAATTATAGCGTATTAGGATCATCGGTTATGTAATTGTTAACATGGTACGACTAAATGGGCTATTGAACTTTGTGGATGGTATTGGAGAGAGAATTTAATCCTTCTTCACCATTGGGTTTTTTGGGGGGAGAGAGGGGGGGGGGGGGGGGGGGGGGGGTGATGTAGGACAAGGGGGAACAAATAAAATTCTGATTTAGAACTGTTGGGGCAAATCTAGTAATACCTCTGTTTTGAGGGTTCAGGCTAAGGTTTTGGTAGGAAATAGGCTAGAAAATAAGAGGGATAATAGGGTTTCCAAAGGGGACAAGGATTAGTAGTAGGGTTTGGAGAGAGGAGAACAATCAAGGTTTGGGTGGCTGTTCCCATGTTGTGAATAGGAACAGATAAATATCTAGGAATTACACCTAGACTTCCTAAGCTTCACACCTTGGATTCCTTGGCATATATTCTGAAAACATTAATCATCTTAACAAAAAACATTACAACTCTTTAAATAGAAGTCTAATACTTTTTTTTTGATAAGTAATAAGATATATTGATAAAAAGGAACACCCAAGTGCACCGGAAGTGAACAAGGGATAGGAAATCAAATACAAAAATTACAAGAGTCTAGGAAAACAATAAAAGAAGGGAAAGATTTATTTTGCAAAGCAAACAACCAATCCCTTAAAGTTCTAAAAAAGAGAAGCTTGAGGTCCGGAATAGATCTCTCAGAATCTTCAAAACATCTACTATTCCTCTCCCTCCAAAGGCACCACAATAAGCAATGAGGAATGATAGACCAAATAAAACCATTTCGATGACGACCAAAGCTGCCTTGCCAACAACGCAGTAGCCCCAAAACAGAGTGTGGCATAACCCAAGAAACTCCAAAAAGACCCAAAACCATAGACCATAGATCCGAAGCAAAAGGACAATGAAGGAATAGATGGTCAATCGATTCACCATTTCTCTTACACATGTAGCACAAATCCAAAATCCATACCTTCCTTTTACGTAAATTATCAATCGTCAAGCATTTCCCTAAGGCAGCAGTCCAAACAAAGAAAGCAACTCTAGAGGGAATCTTCTGCTTCCAAATACTTTTCCAAGGAAAACCAAAGAAGGCGGAGCCAGCTAAAATTCTATAATAATCACTAACCAAGAAACCCTTAACTTTGCTAGGAATCCAACACAATTTATCCTCACCTAGCCCCCTTATAGAAGAACCATAAATGGTTTCCAAGAAATCAGACATAGCCTCTAGATCCCGAGCATGCACACCCCTAACGAATCTCACATCCCAAAAGCGGACACCATTGGTGGACATCATAAGCTCAGCCACACTAGCATCCTTATTCCTGCAAAATCTGAACAAGTCCGGATAACTAACAGCAAGAGAAGTCTCTCCACACCACCGGTCCTGCCAAAACTTCACTCTAGACCCATCACCAATATCATATAGAATATGGCGAGAGAAGGAAGGCCATCCCTGATGGATATTTTTCCATAAACCAACACCATGAGGGCCAATCCCCCCCCCCCCCCCCCCCCCCCCCCCCAACATACATCCATATTTTATCTCTATCACTTCCCTCCAAAGGGCATCTTCCTCAATCCCGAATCTCCAAAGCCACTTCCCAAGCAAAGCTTCATTGAAGAGTCTAATCTTCCTTATCCCTAAGCCACCCGAAGAAATAGGAGAACAAACAGTAGCCCATTTAACCAAATGAATTTTAGGATCATCTCCAAAACTGCCCCATAAGAAATTCCGCTGGAGCCTCTCAATTCGGTTAGCCACATTAGCAGGAATAGGAAATAGAGATAAAAAATAAGTGGGTAAATTAGAAAGGGTGCTTTTGATTAGGGTGACTCTACCTCCCTTGGATAAATATAAGCGTTTCCAACCCGCCAATCTCCTCTCCATTTTCTCCAGAATTGGATTCCAGATAGTCTTATCCTTGAATTTAGCACCCAAAGGAAGACCAAGATATTTCATTGGGAGAGAGCCCTGCTTGCAGCCAAGAACAACCAAGAAAAGGTCTATATGATTGACTACCCCAACTGGAACCAATTCTGACTTGCCTAGGTTAATCTTTAGGCCTGACACCGCCTCAAACCAGATAAGAATCATACGAAGAATCAAAATCTGATCTAAATCAGCCTCACAAAAGATTAGAGTGTCATCCGCAAAAAGGAGATGAGACACCGCCTTGGATCTTCCCTCCAAGTTACCCACACTGAAACCCGACATGCGACCTTCATGAACAGCTTTATCGAACATTCTTCCAAGAGCTTCCATCACCAAGACAAACAAGAAAGGAGACAACGGATCACCTTGCCTCAAGCATCTAGTGCTACCAAAGAATCCACAAGGAGAGCCATTAATCAAGATGGAGAAACGGACAGTGGATAGACAAAAGAGGATCCATTGTCTCCATTTGGCAGAGAAACCACTTCTTTCTAACATCTGTAGCAGGAAATTCCAGTTTACATGGTCAAAGGCCTTCTCAACATCCAACTTACAAATCAGCCCCGGCATCCCAGACTTCAATCTACTGTCAAGACATTCATTAGCAATAAGAACAGGGTCAAGGATCTGTCTGTCCCTCACAAAAGCATTTTGAGAAGCTGAGATTAAATCCCCCATCACCGAGCGGAGACGATTAGCCAAGACTTTAGCAATAATTTTATAAACCCCTCCAACCAAACTAATGGGCCGAAAATCTCCAATCTCATTAGCCGCATGTTTTTTAGGAATGAGAGTAATAAAAGTTGCATTTAAACTTTTCTCAAACTGACCAATGGCATAAAAATAATGAAAAACAGCCATGAGATCAGGCTTAACAATCCCCCAGCAAGCTTGGAAAAAAGCCATAGGGAAACCATCTGGACCAGGGGCTTTATCACCATGAAAACTTTGAATGACATCAAAAATTTCTGCCTCTTCAAAAGGCCTCTCTAACCAATCCGCATTCTCACCAGATATCATTGGAAAAACCAACGAATCCGGAAATGGCCGCTCAACCTGCTGCTCAAAGTATAGATTCATGAAGGAATGAGTAATGTAGTCTGCAATTATACCCTGATCCGAAGACAAGGTACCATTAACCATTAGGCTTTCAATACCATTATTTTTATTCTAGGATTTCTTAGGATTTCTTAAAACCCTAATAAGACTTAGACTTGGACTCCTTAGGCTTTTACTACCAAGCCCAACTAAATAACCAAAATTAAAATAAAACTAGAGTAAGACCCAATGGACTGTAAGCACACAGCCCATTCTAGAATATTAAGAAATTACAAAATTGCCCTTGATACATAAAATAAAATAAAATAAATCCTTCTCACTGCCTCTTGCATCAGTGGGTGTTGTGAAATGAGGTTGGGCCTTGGTGCGATGGCAAGTGGCTTCCACCAAAAGTGATAGGTCGCGGGTTTGAGTTTGGGAATCAGCCTCTCAAAAGAAAAAAAGGGGGGGGGGGGGGTAAGGCTACCTACCGATAACTTCTTCCGAACCTCGCAAAAGTGGGAGTTTTGTGCACTAGGTACCACCTTTTTTTGAGGGTGTTGTGAAAGAGAGGAGTCTATAAATTAGGACAGCTCTAAAACCATATTGATGTAACACAGCTTATCTTAGGACAAAAAAGGCTAAAATTGATGCAGGATCTTTAATTGAGCACCAAAGGATTAGGACAATAAGATCTACAGCTGATTTAGAGAATGAGGCTAGGATGCTTTATTATGTAATTAACGATAGTTGAGAGACTTTGGGTTGAGATCAAGGGCCAGAAGAATGCTGGAAGGAAGCTAGATTAAAGTCAGAGAGTAAGGGCTTGTTTGGTTAGCTGAAAAAGGTAGTGTTTTATGTTTTCATTTTCAACGGGGCCACCACAAACTTGTGGTTTAAGAACTTGTACACAGTTTTCATTTTTAGTATTCTAAAAGTTGGATTTGAATGCAAAAAATGAAAACACTTTTTCAGCGTTTTCATTTTCATAGAAAATGAATACAATGGCAATTTCATAAATATTGTGAAAACGCAAGGAGCCCCACCTGATCGATGTGTGTGTGTAAGTGAAAAAAGTAACATAAAAAAAGAAAGAAAGAAAACAATGCCAAACTGTGTATGATGAATTTTATACCTAAATTTTGTATTCAAAATAACTTACCAAACATCCTTACATGTAAAAATGAGTCATTTTTTCTATATTCAATTTTAGAATTTGAATATGGAAAAGAGAATATGAAAGGTGAATACATCACTTTTTAGAACCAAACAGGGCCTAAGAGCCTAAATATCTAGTTTGTCCCTAGAAGATTTTGCATTTCAAATTGGTGATTGGTTTTGAGAAGTTTCATTTTGGTCTTTTTTCTCTACACTGTCTACTAGAGTGTAACGGAATTGGCTGATGTAGCACCTCTCTCCTCTCTCCTCTCACCCCAACCCCCCCCCCCCCCCCTCTTCCATCCATTGATGTGGCACTGTTTTAAAACTAAAAAAAGCCTAATTAGCAACCAGAGTGCGCTCTCTCTATTTTGGGGGATGGGGCTTAGTGAACCATATTGTTCGTTGCTGATCAGGTCTTTTTAGTTTTGAAATTGTGCCACCTCATTGAAAAAACTGCTAGGCCAATTTGGTTACTCCAGCAGATGGAGTATGGAAAAAAGATCGAAATGAAGCATTTTTGGAAAACAAAGGGACCAATTTGACCTGTGAAATATTGAAGGGAACTTAGGGCTTGTTTGGTTACAAAAAGTGGTGTATTCATTTTTCATTTTCTTTATTCTATATTTAAATCCTGAATTTGATTATAGAAAAAAACACTTATTTCACATTTGATAGTGTTAGGTAAGTTGTTTTGAATACATAATTTGGGTATAGAATACATCATACCCGGGTTTGGTCATTATTTTTTATTTAAAAAAAATAAATAAAAACTTATTTTATTCACGCACATCACATCACTAAAAAATGAAGAAGGTAACTTTGTGTTTTCACAATATTTACGAATGTGCCACTGTATTCGTACTCATAGAAAATGAAAAGGCTAAAAAGTTGTATTCATTTTTTGTATTCAAATCCAACTTTTAGGATATTGAAAATGAAAACTGAATACACATGCTAAAACCAAACCAGTTTTTTAGTGGTGGAACCCGTTAGAAACTGAAACTGAAAATAAAAAATAGTGCCTTTTCAGCTAACCAAACAGGCCCTTAAAATTCTGGTAGTTTTTCAGAGGCGAAACATATGCTTTGACAAAAATGAAAAAAAATATCTACCCTAGGGACCTTAGACATTCATACCTTAAAAGAGATTGCTTCACACAGATAAGGTATGTCAGCACACTATAAAAATTGATTCAAGGTGCTGAAAGTTGATTCATTCTTTGTCATTGCTGTCCTGAAAATCGTATAATCTATCTAGATTATCCATGCATGGAAAACAAGCAAGTTTTTTTTTTTTTTGGCATTAAACTGCCAAGAAATCTGAGACCTGACCATTTAGAAACTTACCTATATTGACGAAGACCAATGATCAGACCCATTAAACAATACCACAGCTTACCCAGCCAACTTCTAGCCAAAACTACAAAGTCTAAGATATGCTCGACAAGCAAAGTTACATAATATTCATATCCTTAAATAAGCGACATTCAATAAATTTTACTAATCTAAGTTTATGATTTGGTTTTCAATTCCGCATCAGGGAGTTGGTTTTTATTTCTCATGACTAAAAAAAGACTGTGCTTCCTATTTATTCTCTCTTTTAAAAGTATTGGTGTTTTATTACATTTTGGAGAGGAGAAAAATTTGTTCTAAGCTTACTTTACATCTTTGTCATATTTTAAGGTGCTTATATATACTTTCTTCTTTCTATTCATAGAGAGCTGCAAATACAGGTTGGGGACATGACAAGTTTGAGGGTCCAACAAGAGGCGAGAAAAGACTTGAAAACAAGCCGTCAAATCCTGTTCGCGAACTTATGACTCAAGGTGGTTTTAGTCGGGATGATAAAGATTTGCGCTCCAGAGCAAAGGGTAATGATAGGGCCTTTGAGAGCAATAGTAGGCAAAGGGATATGAGGGAGGAGAAGAGATTAAGAAGGAATGGTGATGATGAGTTCAGACCACAGTCAAGAGAAGGTCATGATAGGAGGGAAGAGAAGAGTTCAAGAAGGCATGATGACAATGAATTTCTGCCGAAGTTGAGAGATGAAAATAGATCGAGAAGACAAGGTGATGATGAATATGAGCTGAAGTCTAGAGGTGGAAGGGAAGAAAAGAGATTGAGAAGGCGTGATAACGATGAGCTAGAGCCAAAGTCAAGAGAAGATCATGATAGAAGGGAAGAGAAGAAATTGAGAAGGTACAATGATAATGAATATGAGTCCAATTCAAGAGATCTTAAGAGAGAAGAAAAGAGACCGAGAAGGCATGAAGACGATGAATTTCATGGAAGTCGAGAGAAGTTAATGATTGGAGCGAAGAGGTCAAGAAGGTACAATGAGAATGAATTTGAGCCAAAGTCAAGAGAAGATGGAAGGGAAGAAAACACATCAAGAAGGCAAGAGTCAATTCTATCAGGAAGAAAGGTGAGATAAGGGAGGAGGGGAAATACGGTCAACTCATAGTAGGGATTGAATGTTTGCAATGACTAACTGTTAGGATCACTCTTTTGTTATGGGATGTGACCACTTCCATATGGTATCTTAAGGCTCTGCTTGTTTTTCTTTTAGTTTGCCTGAGTTCTATACTTGATTTTGTTTGAATTGTTCCCTCCCTCCCCCGCATTGGCCAAGGATGGTGGTGTAGCTTGAGAGATAGTGGAACTGATGTCCAATCAACTTGGAATGTATCATTTTATGTGAAGTTATTGTAACCCCATAATGATGAGGATTTCAATGTCATTTTCAATGACGATTGTCTATCCTGATTTTCTTCACTTGAGTTGAACTAGTGTTAATTTGCAACAATATGTACGTCGTGGTTGATAAAAATTTCTCATAGACAAAACTAGGTTTTTTTTTTTTGGGTTTTAAAGATAAACTGTTGCCCTTGCATGGTCGTGTGTACTGTTTTAGTATCAGGCCATTATTTTGGTTCTGGTTCCACTTCTAGCAGAACTGGTTTAGGCCTGTCACAGTACTGGGGGTGGGGCGACATCTACAAGTTAAATAACCATGGATTTGGATCCCGGCAAAAAGTTATTTTTTTATGACATTTACTAATGATGTCAATTTTGTTTTAGTGCCCATTCAGGTTTGTTTTTTAGAATGTAATTTTTTGGCATTGGTCAATTTTGGTATATGAGTATATCATTTTGGGATTATCGCTAGTACAAATATAAATGCAATACATATTTTACACTTATAATTACTTATTATTAGTGAAATATCAAGAATGAAATCAAAATAACATAGGTTTTTTTTTTTAATAATTTTTTTTAGGGGAGATCCTGAATTTAATTGGAGTCAGTTGAAATGACCTAGAATGGATTTTCTTTTTGGGGGAGGGGGGGGGGGTGTTACTCGTTTCGATTTGCTTATTGGTACGGTATTTTCAACCTGTTCTTGTTGGATTAGAATAAATCCATAGCAATGCTTTTAACACTCAATCTCAATCATTGAGGATGTGAGAATGTGAGCAATAGCGAGAATGTGAGCAATAGAATTAATCTTATCAACATAGCCAGAAATAGAAAAATTTAGTCTCTTTGTGGTTTGAAATTGGTGCTTGAGTTGCAAAACTTGAGATCGAGACCGAGCAATTTTCAAGAGGCATTCACACATCACAAGACGTAGCGAGTCAAGAAACAGTAGAGAGCATAGCCAGTGTGAGGTGGAGTTGATATACCTAATGAAATCTAGATCGCTAGAGTATGTAATTTTCTTCTCTGCATTAAGAAGGAACTTTCAAGACAAGGTTTTGTTCCATCAACAAAACCAATCAAATCAATGCTTCTTAGAAACGGAAGAAATTGCGCAAGCCATAGAATGTAATTTGTACAATCAAGTTTGATAGAAACTAGATGAGAGATATTTGGAATAGTAAAAGAATTCATCATTGTCGCAAGATGTATGGCTCTGATATCATGAAAGAAAACAAATAATAGTGCAAAATTATTGTATATTTCCTTGAACATATAATGTGATTACACGTCATTTTATAATACAAAAGTAATTTTCTACATATAAGAATCATAAAAATATACAATCAATTATAGAAGAGACGAGGGTGATTATTAGGAGAGATCATGTGACTGCTTTCTTAAAGGCCACCAATGGTAATGGTGGTTTACAAAGACCATATTTGGTATCTTGGGAGTGATTGCTTGGAGAATATTGTGCAATTGTTTTCTTAAAGCATCTCAATATTAAAGATGGTTGACTAGAGTTCTAATATGGTAAAACTGGATTTGGAACCAGCTTGATTTGGTATCTTGTCTATTTCCACTAATATCACTTGAACCAAAAGTTCCCTTCCATTCTCTTATGTAAAACAAAACCATAATTTACTTATGCCCATGCGTGGACATGGCAAACGGTCGAGTTGGGTCAGGTCAATCTAGTTGTGGGCCAAAATGGGCTAGGTAAAAAATGGGCCATTTTAAAGAGGTTAAAAATCGGCTGAGTCAATCAGGTTGTAAGTGAGTCAGGTCGAGTTAGGCCGACTTGTATTTTTCACATTAAAAAAAAACTTTTAAAAAATATAAATGCCTAATTTTTAGAGAGAATGAATCAAATCAATCATTGCACCTAATAGTATAATATCTTTTTTTTTTTTTGGTTAAGTGGGCACCTACTATTATCAGACTATTTGTTACTAACTTACTATTATACATGTGAATGGCAAAAAACAAACAAACCAAAAAATATAAAGCTTCTCATATTCTTGCAATTCGATAGTTTTGAGTATGACTAAAATTCTTTATAGTCATAATAACAAAATCTTCCATGTAATGTTGTCAATAACTCAGCTAGAATACTTATAATTACAAATTTACAAATTGAGAGAGAGAGATAGATCTTAAGGAGCACCAAAAAGGATATATTTTAAGTTTATACACTTTATATTTAAATTTCACTAATAATATCATTTCCTTATAGGAACCAAAAAACAAAAAAAAACTAAATGTCATGGACCATATCAAATTATCAGCCTTCTTACACGCAGAAATTCCTGTTGCTTTTACTTTTGTTGGGTTTTGTGCTAGTTAGGCATTTAGACTTAGTGTTAATAATAGCTAGTTACTTAGTCTTAGATTTCTAGCTGGTTGGTACCTAGTATTTAACTTACTTAGTGTCTGTCTTTAGATGGCTAGTACTTTAGTAGTGGAGACATTTCAGTAGACGTGTAGAAGTTGTTGTCTTGTAGATGCTTTAGTTTTGCCTTTTGTATTTCTTTTCAATAAAAGGGGCACACACCAATGCATTGTGCCTTTAGTTAATGTTATGCAACTAGCACTTTGCCATGTAATTTAAATATTTTTTAGGGAAATTTTTTTTTTAAAATGGGTTGAGTTGGATAAAAATGGGTGAATTCGGATTGGGTTAGTGAATTTTGGCCCATTTTGTCACATCTATCGTTGCAACTTGCAATAGCAAAGAAAGAAGTTGATACGCCAATGTCCGGTGACATTTCAGGTTGCATGTGATGTTTGTTTTGTTGGCCTCCCGAAGATCTTCCCATTTCTTCTTCTTCTTCTTTTTTATTTTTTTTAATTTATTATTATTATTTTTATAATTTGAAAAAGAAAAAAAGAAAAAAAGAATTTTTGTATCTTAGCAAATAGAATCTTTATTTATTTATTTATTTTAGAGAAAAGTAATATCTAGCAAATATAATCAACCATCTCCTTCATGGAAACCTTGGATACATTGAAAGCAATAAATATATCATCACTATTCGACCTTGGTCCAACCTCAAAAATCTTGAGCTTCTATATTTTTTGGTTTTTTGAACGGCTTGAGTTTCAAAACCATGCTCAATTTATAGCAGCAAATAAAGTCAAAAAATTATCAATTAGCATATCATCTTAGTTTTTCTTACAATTCAATAAAACATTATTTGAATGATATGGTTTGACAATTGCCAATTTTAATTCTCATTCTAGTTCTAATGAATGAAGATCAACAAGGAATAATGATAAAAGCTTAACCCAATTTAGTAGAAATAAGGAAACGGCAAACAATGAGTTTTACAATATATAAAATGTGCTAATATATTAAACTTCCCAATTCTGTTTTGTAAACTTACTTATTATTATTTTTTATTATTACTATAAATTTACTTATGTAGGGGCAAGGGTCCAAGATCGTATATTGGGCCTTAGGCTTTATCTGAGGATATAGATGGGTCCGAGTAGGAGCAAATAACTATTAGATATTCCCAGACCAGGTCCTATAAGTAGGGAGCAAATGAAAGGTTGTTCGAGGAGTAGCTCCTCCTCGAACTTGATGAATATGGTTCAAAGTATGTAATCCAACAATTAAAGTGACCTTCAAAGAAACTTTAATGGTAGAGATGTGTCTCATGAACATACGAGAAGGAAGGAGACCTAAAAATATCTAAGGGAAAGCTGCCACCACTGCATTAAATGCACTGCAGTTACTTTTCTGGCCACATTTATGTGGAAAAGATCTCTGAACAGTGCTACCTTGAGTAGCAACTCACAGAGAACTAGAGAGGGTGTCTGATGGGACAGGTACTCAAGTAAAGGCTTGGATGATCAACAGGTATAGGATGAGGATGGTTCGGAGGAGGATATATAGTGTGAAGGATTCTTCATAAAGAGGGGATCAAAAAAGAAAGAGAGAGAATACTGTAGTAATAAAAATTGTTTCTGTATTCTACTGTGATCAATATGCATAATTACGGTCTCCTTGGACTAAAAGTCTATTGATATCAATACATCTTGCTTGTGCTTGATTGTCATTTAAGGTGCGTTTGTTTTGGTGGTAAATGCTTTCAGGAAATCATTTCCCCCCTGACTCGCGTGTTTGGCAGCTATGGAAAATAGAATTTTCTGGAAAATCATTTCCTTTGACCAGTAATTTACTCCTTTGACCCAGAAATGATTTTACACTTTCATTTTTCACTTCAAACCATTTTTGGGTCATGCGCAAAAGAGCGAGAGAGCGAGAGAAAGAAGAGAGCTTAGCCACAAACTCACACTGATCCAACCACTCACACCAATCCAGCTCACTTCGGGTCACGCCGAGCTTAGCCAGTCGATCCTCTCCCTCATGGTAGTCCGATCACCGACCCAAACGTAGACCCACGGTGAGTTTTCCTTCTCCAGTTAACTGTTTTACACCTTCGATCCACACACCTCACCTCACCTCACCTCACCTCCGATCCACACACAAGTCCGATCCACATCCCCTTAAACTCAGAGATGCCAAAATCCACAACCCATCCTCCTGACCCACCTCTAGGATCCGATCTTAGCATTATATATATATATATATATATTTATTTATTTATATTATTATTTAATTTTTTATTTATTAATTTTTTTAATTATCCATTTTTTATTTAAACTGTGTATTATTCATGGATGTTTAAGGGGATCAATGTTTTTCTGTGCTTTTAGGTAGAATTTGGCTTGATGGGTTATGCGTATGAAATTTTGGAGCTTGACTCATGATTGAGTTTAGGGTGATCAATGTTTTTGCTGTGCTTTTGGTTAGAATTTGGCTAGTTGGATTACGTGTATGAAATTTTGGAGGTTGACCCATGATTGGTTTTTGCTGTGATTTTTTTTAGAATTTGGTAAGTTGGGCTATGTGTAGAACTTTTGCTGTGATTTTTTTTTTTTTAAAATTTTGCTAGTTGGGTTATGTGTAAAAATTTTGGAGCTTGAACCATGATTTGTTGTATTATTTTATTGCAATAGAATATGTGTGTGTTTAAACCTTAATTGAAGGTGCATTGGGTATATAGGTGATTGTAAATAGAATGCAATGCGATGGTATTGTGATAGTATCAATGTGCAGTTATTAATGTGATAGTATTGTGATAGTGTAAATATTGATTGTAAATAGAATGCAATGTGATTTGGTACTCGTTATCAATGTGGTTTGGATGTTTTCTATTTGTGACTGTTTTTAGTTACTGTGTAATCAATAGCATGCTTGTTTACATACCTCTTAGACCACAATGTTTGTAATTTTGTTAGATGAAGAAAACAACCAAAGCCGCAATTCTTGCCTCAGTTGTATCTGTCCTCTTTGTGGGAGTTGCATTGTTAAGGAAATTGCGGCGTAGACGTAGACGACTGCATGGGGCACCTTATGTTAATCATGCCGCTAAGAGAGAGGACTACATAAATAGTGTTCTGCATGGAACTGAGAGACATTGTGTGAATCAACTTAGGATGAAGCCTATAGCTTTCCACCACTTATGTCACATCCTTACTGAGGGGGAGCACGTACGCCTGACTATTCACATGTCTGTTACGGAGCAAGTGTTCATTTTCTTACACATTATTGGTCATAATGTGAGGTTTCGTATAATGGGTAGTCGAATCTATAGATCAATTGAGACTGTTCATAGATACTTCAAGGTCGTCCTTTGGGAGGTCCTGAAATTATATAGAGCTCTAATAAGACTGCGTAGCGAAGATACACCCCCAGAGATAAGGAATAGCAGAAGATTTTACCCATAATTTACGGTAAATATTGTGATTTGTGTATTTTTGTAAATTGTGAAGATTTGTGTAATTTTAAACCATTATGTTTGTCGAAAATTAAGATTGTGTTGGAGTAATAGATGGTACACATGTTCGTGCATCTATGCCACCTGAAATACAAGGAAGATTTCGTGGTCGCAAAGATGGAACCACGCAAAATGTGTTAGCTTCCATTAATTTTGACTTAAAGTTCACTTATGTATTGGCTAGATGGGAAGGCAGTGCACATGATTCACGTGTGTTAAATGATGCATTTGCTAGGCTAGGGGGATTTTCAATTCCTGATGGTATTATACGATTACTTCACCTTTTTGGTTTATTAGTTTAATAAATATTGTGCGTTTTCCTAAGCATAATAGTGATTTGTTTTTATTTTTTAATATATGTAGGTAAATATTATCTTGGTGATGCTGGGTATGGTAATAAAAATGGAATATTGTCACCTTATCGGAGTGTGCAATATCACTTGAAAAAGTTTAGTGATCGTCCTCTTGAGAATGAGCAAGAATTGTTCAACCTCCGACACTCTTCATTGAGAACTGAGTGAGGGTTTGGAGTGTTGAAGAAACGTTTTCGAGTGTTGGATGCAGAACCATTTTGGTCTTTCCCAATCTAAGTGAAAGTAATGTTAGCATGTTGTGTGGTTCATAATCACATTATGGGGGTTGAACCAAATGACCATATTATGGAAGATGCAATGAACCAAGTAGAGTCTAGTGACCACCAACAAGAAACACAATCACGTCGGGAGTCCGTTGAAGACAGTAGATCGTGGAATGCTAAAAGAGATGAGATATGCCAAGCTATGTGGTCTGATTATACCAGGAGTGGAGAGTAGTATTTTATTTAGATTTCTATGATTGTAATATGTGTTTTTTCTTTCTGTTTTTTGTAAAGACAATGTATTTACTATAGACTTTTGGTGATGTAATGAAAAAGTATTTTCAGCATTACATTGTCATTTCCAGTGTTAGCATGTTTCATTCTGTTGTGCACATTTATAAGCGTGGTTGTATGTGTGTTTGATTTGTTGTTCATGTTCCAAGCGTAATTACTAAATGCTACTCTCATTTTTAAATGCTACTCTCACTATACTATTTTCATATGTAGTAATGTCAAAGGGTAAAGAGAAAGTTAGCAGTAGCAAGCAATTTAGATGGCTACCGCCTATGCATGAAATGATGCTTAGGATACTTGCAAATGAGGCTGCAAAGGGCAGTAATCCCTCTAGTACTTTTAAGGTCGACTCCTTTGCTCTTGTAGCAAAGGAGATAACTACCCAATTCGGGGTTGAGTGCCACCCGTCCTATGTTGACAATCGGATGCGGACTCTAAGGACCATGTGGTCCACTATTCAGACCCTTAGAAAGAAGAGTGGATTTGGTTGGGATGATAATCTAAAAATGATAACATGCGACGCTAAGACATACCAAGAAGAAGTCATGGTATGGCTTCCAACTATATTTTCTTAATATAGATGATAATATATGTTTTTTCCTTTTATATGAAATCTATAGTGTCATTTTTTTAAGGATTCCATTGCTTTTATAAGGTTTTTCAAATATAACTTTCATCTGCGGATCTATTGTAAAATCTGAGCTTAGCATTTGTACATTGTATTTTTTGTTGTACTTATCTTCAAAATCATAAGTTATGTCTCCTATTCCCTAACAGATTTTTTTGTTTATCATTGACTTAAAACATTTAATGGCATCTATATTGAATTGAATATTGAATTTATGAGTGAAGTGATTATTGCATTGTTATTATACGTTCCTTTCTCCCTTATAGGCGCATCAAAATCATGCAGAGTATCTAAATAAAAAAAATTGAGATGTATGATGAATTAGCTATTGTTGTGGGGAAGGACACAGCCATGGGTGGCTTTTCTAAGTCCTATATGGATATTGAGAATAAGCCAGACAATGGGGACAGTGCTGAGTTTGTTGCAGACAATGTGGAGGAAGGTGTGGTCGAGAAAGGGAAGAATGCAGTCGAGTCATCCACCACTGGGTCGGGAGTTTCTAAGTCCCGCAAAAGAGGGTGTGCACCTTGTAATGCTGATGATAGTGTGCTGACTGATCTGTCTGATTAGTTGAAGGAAATAGCTGTGGCTCTGAAAGAAATCAATTGGGGCCCGGTGGATTACACAGCTCTATATAATGAGGTCATGGCTATGATGGCGGATGGGTATAGCGAATACATGCTCGCAACTGCGTTTGACCATCTTTGTGAAAATGAGAAGACAGCACGAGGATTTCTAGACAAGAATGCTAGGTTGAGGAAGCTGTGGTTGGATGGTTTTTTGTTCTCACAAATTTGACTTGTCTATTTCATGTTGACTGTGATGGTAGATTTAGGAATTAACTTTTGTTGTAGTACTATTATTGACCTACCATTATATTATATATGTAGTCTTTTGTATTATTGGGACGATACAATTGCCCAAATTATGTATTTGTACTGTTCAGATACCACGAATAGGTATCATTTTTATAAACCATGGAGGTGTAATGCCAATAGTGAACGACTAATGTGGCTGTTTTTATATAAATATTATGGGTATATTCAAATGATTATTTTTGATGTTGAAGTGGATGATTATTTTTGTATTGTTACAGATATGTTTAGGTAGTGCAGGTGCTTGAATTTGAATGATTATTTTTGATGATGAAGTGGATGATTAGTTTTGTACTATTATAGGTTTGTCTAGATAATGCAGGTGCTTGAATTTGTAACGCATTTCATATTTTCCGTAAAATGATCCACAAACCAAACATGGGAATTGATTTTCTGTAAAAACGAATTTCATTTTTCGTAAAATATTTGACTGAACCAAACATGGGAATTGATTTTTTGTAAAACGGAAAGCATTTTCCGTAAAATGTTTGAACGAACCAAACATCGGAATTGATTTTCTATAAAACGAATTTCGAGACAGCCAAACAGCCTGAATACATTTTCCTTTTCCGGAAATTAGCATTTCCGTAAAATATTTATTTTATGGAAAAATTTTACAGGAACCAAACACACCCTTAATTCTATATTAGCCATTGTTCAAATCATTAGGGCTAACTCTTTGACTCACTATCTACAAATTTATTGTATTAGGCTCATTGGATCAAGATCCCATATACTTTAGGTTTGGGCCACAAATCGGGACCTCACAATTAGCGCCATTTTTTAGAAGAACTTGTGTGATAGTGAAAACAACAGTCAAATATGGCAAATTCAGGCTCACATTAGGTAGAATCCATGGCATCTCAATGTGAAAATCCTTTCGCCAATCTTGAATGTAAGAGAGATAGAGAGGGCAGCATGCACGTTACGCACACAAGCAAAAGCCATTCTCAAGTGAGGAGTAATGTCTCTCAAGAACAACACAATAAAGCCATGCAAAGGGAAATCAACTAGATTAAGAAGAAGTCACGCCATGCACAACGAAAATGAACTCCCATTCCGTCTGATTCCTTCTCCAATGAAGAGAAGGATAGCAGTTACCGACATAGATCAAGGACTCTCCCTAGCGAATCCTTCTCATATGAAGAAGAGCATCATAGTGAATGCCGATGCAAAAGCCTGTTAATAGAGGATTGGGAAATGATACGATTAGCAAAGCTTTGAACCAGATTGCCAAGTCACTGTTCACACATAGAATCGAAAGAGTAGCTCCTCTTTGGCGTTTCCATTAGCCAACATTCACCATCTATAATGGGTGAACAGACTCAGTAGAGCATGTGAGCTATTTCAATTAGAGAATCTAAGGATGAAGACTTGATGTGTAAGGTATTCCCATCCATTTTGGGACCCGTGGCGATGAGATGGTTTGACGGCTTGAAGACGGGTTCTATAAATTCCTTCAAGGAACTCACTCGATCGTTTGGCTCCCATTTTATCACATGTATCAAGGTCCCTGGCCCTTAGACTCCCTATTGTCTTTGTCCATGCGAGAAGGGGAAACCCTGAAAATATACTCGGACAAGTACTATGAGAATGAGATAGAGGGTGACTTTGAAGATGTTGCCATCAGTACTTTCAAGAGTGGCCTCCCAGCCGAGCATGGTTTAAGGAAGTCCTTAACAGGAAAACCAATCACTAGCTTATGCCCACTTATGGACCGTATTGACAAGTATAAAAGGGTTGAGGAAGATCAATAGCTGGGTAAAAAAAAGGCTAAGGTTATCCCTCAAGAGAGGAGGGATTTCAGGTTGGACTGATTCAATAATAACCGACCCAGGAGAGATTTTGCTAGACAATTAGAGTCTACCAACACCTTGATCGTTAATGTAGTATTCTGAGAATTGGTGCATCAGGTTCCAGAGAAGATTAAGAATGAGCCGTTCTTCAAATGGCTAAATAAGATGGCTGGAAATCCCTTGAGACGCAATCAAAGCCTTTATTGCCAATATCGTCAAGATAAGGGCACACCACGGAAGATTGTAGGAATCTGTGGGATCATTTGGATCAGCTGGTCCGACAAGGGAAGTTAAAGCAATTACTACACCATTCTAGTGGTCAAGCGGGGCAGACAGGTTTGGATTTGTGGAGAGATTCTTCTTCAAGACTTCCTCTAGGAACGATCAATGTCATCTTCGCTGTCCCCGGTAGGACCGATTCCTGTCCCTCCAGAGTAATGTCGGTGGCTCGGCTATCAACCGAAGACAATAATTCAGAACCAAAAAGAGCCAAAATAGAGGTCCCGTCAGTCTTGGGCTTCTCGACCGATGATAAGATCAGAACTATCCAACCCTATGACGATACTTTAGTGGTCACACTTAGGATAGGGGGTACGATGTGAGAAGAGTGTTGGTAGATCAGGGAAGTGCTGTCAAGATAATGTACCCTGACCTGTACAAGGAGCTGAATTTGAAACCCAGGGACCTGACAGCGTATGATTCCCCACTAGTAAGTTTCGAGGGGAAGACAGTTACTCCAAGAGGTCAGATTAGATTGCCAATACAAATCGGTTCAGATGTGGTGGAAGTGGATTTCATTATGGTGGATGCTTATTCACCTTATACGGCTATTGTGGGCAGACCTTGACTTCATGCTTTAGAAGTCGTTTCTTCTACCCTTCACCAAAGGTGAAATATCCGTTCAATGGCCAAGTTAAAGAGATTGTAGGGAATCAATCTATGGCTAGACAGTGCATGGTGACTACCATCTTACATAGGCCCAATACGAAGTCCTCGACCTCTGCTGAAAGGAACTCATAGCAATTAAGAACCCCAGTAATGTCCAACAAGGAATCAACCAAGGAAGCAAAGTGCAAAGATCTAGAAAAGGTTACTGTTGGTGATGATCTGGAGAAGTTATTTTAGGTCGGCTCCCAACTGCCTCCCCAAGAGAGACAAAAGTTAATTGAATTCTTGAGAAAAAACATGGATATATTTGCGTGGAATGCTTATGAAGCCCCGAGGGTGGACCCGAGTAATCCATCTGTTACCTCCAAAAAACAACCTCCTTGGCACTCATCCAGAAAACATTCTGATGATCAAAGATGAGGTGAGGAAGCTTAAGCAAGCGGGGGCTATCAAAGAGGTTTTCTATCCTGAATGGCTGGCCAATACTGTGGTAATTAGGAAAAAGAACGGAAATCGGCGAGTGTGAGTGGATTTCACGGATTTAAATAGGGCTTGTCCGAAATATCCCTTTTTTATGCCTTGGATAGACCAACTGGTAGATGCTACTGCAGGCCATTCTTGGATGAGAATTTTAGATGCTTTTCAAGGATACCATCAAATACTGCTAGCACTAGAGGACCAGGAAAAGACAGCTTTTGTTACTCTCACTGGAAGCTACCACTACAAGGTCATGCCCTTTGGCTTGAAAAATGCAGGATCCACCTATCAAAGGATGACGACTAAGATTTTTGAACCTTAGTTGGGCAAGAATATTGAAGTCTATATAGATGACATGATAATGAAGAGTAAAGTGGTGTTCGAGCATGTAGGAGACCTCAGAAGCATTTTTGAAATACTGAGAGAACACAAGTTGCACCTTAATGCCTCTAAATGTTCTTTTGGTGTGGGATCAAGAAAATTCCTGGGCTACATGGTAACCCATTGGGGAATTGAAGTTAATCCCGACCAGGTTAAGGTGATAAACGATTTATAACCACCTTGGAATCTCAAAGAAGTTCAAAAACTAACCGGAATGACTGCTGCTTTAAACCGGTTTATTTCTTGGTCCGTAGATAGATGTAGACCTTTCTTCCTATTGATGAATAGATGAAAAGGATTTGAATGGACTAAAGAATGTGCTTTGGCATTTCAGCAACATAAAGAATACCTTTCTAGGCCGCCTATTATGTCTAGCCCCAAGATGGATGAAGTCTTGTTTTCTTATATTACGGTGGCCCCCCACACTGTGAGTTTGGTATTGATATGGGTTGATAATGGAGTACAACAGCCAATCTATTATGTGAGCAAATCACTGCATGAGGCCGAGATTCGCTATCTACCACTAGAGAAGGCTATCCTGGTAGTGGTGCATGATACAAGAAAGCTCCCCCATTATTTCCAAGTGCATACAGTCGTCATCCTAACTCAACTTCCACTTAAGGCCATCGATTACACATGGAGGATTGCAAAGTGGGGCACAGTTCTAGGGGTTTTTGACATCAAATACATGCCCCGTACCTTTGTCAAGGGTCAGGTACTGGCAGACCTCGTGGCCGAATTCACTGAAGCCTCGTTAGAAGAAATATCAACAACACATAACATGGATGGAAAATTAGTTGGCACAGTATCCCTGTAAGAACCTTCGTGCTGGAAGGTATACATTGATGGTGTGGCAAACCAAAGGGGCTTTGGAGCGGGGCTAGTTCTGATCTTGTCCGAGGAGCTCACCATAGAAAAGTCACTAAGATTGGGCATCTCGGCCACGAATAACAAAGCTGAATACAAAGCCTTGTGGAATGTCCATGGTTCAAAGAATGGGAGAAAAGGCGGTAAAGATGTTCTTAGACTAGAGGTTGATTGTCAGCTAGGTGAAGGGCGAGCTAGAAGTAAGAGATGAGAGGATGTAAGGGTATTTAAGTCAAGTTAGACATTTGCAATTAGGATTTGAATCCTTCACTCTTTTGCACGTCCCCAGGGGTGGAAACACACACATCGATTCTCTAGCCACGCTGGCTACCTCTTCGGCGGAGAGCCTACCTCGGGTTATCCTTATAGAAGACTTGTGTAAACCCACAGAGGTCAAGGGACCAGTGGTTCGTGTTCACCAAATCAGGGCAGGGCCCAGTTGGATAGATTCTATAGTACTATATCTGAGAAAAGACATCTTGCCGGAAGACAAATTAGAGGTTGAAAAGATAAGGAGAAAAACGCCTCGTTTCTGGCTATTCGAGGACCAAAAATTGTATAAGCGCTCTTTTTCTGGGCCATATCTACTCTGTGTTCACCCCGAAGCAACAGAGCTACTCCTTGAGGAGTTGGATGAAGGAATTTGTGGAAGTTACATAGGAGAGATCTTTGTCTCACAAAGCCATCACTCAGGGTTACTAGTGGCCAAATATGCAGAAAGAAGCACAAGAGTATGCGAAGAAGTGTGATCAGTGTCAGAGATTTACACTAAACATACATCAGCCAAGAAGAGTTCTAAACCCCCTGTCTAGCCCCTGGCCTTTTGCTGGCCCTTTCCCCAAAGTAGCAGGGAATAAGAGGTATTTGTTAGTTGGTATTGACTATTTCACTAAATGGGTTGAAGTTGAACTTTTAGCTAATATTAGAGATGTGGATGCTAAAAAGTTTATTTGGAAAAACATTATTACCCGGTTCGGGGTCCCTTATTCCCTCATCTCAGATAATGGTGTTCAGTTTAATAGTAACTTCTTCAGGAGATATTGCTGTGAATTGGGAATTACGAATAGATATTCTACCCCAAATTATCCTTAGGGAAATGGATAAGCTGAGGCTATTAATAAGGTCATAGTGAAGGGACTCAAAAAAAGGTTGGATGATGTGAAGGGAAAATAGGTGGAAGAACTGCCACATGTCTTATGGACTTATCGAACCACGCCTCGCAGATCAATAGGGGAGACCCCTTTTTCGATGACTTATGGAGCCGATGCTGTTATTCCCTTAGAGACAGGCTTCCTAACATTAAAGACCAGCTCATTCAGTCCAAGTAGTTACAGTGAGTTGCTAGAAAGGAGCTTGGATCTTATTGAAGAAAGAAGAGAAAGTGCAATGGTCCAATTGGCATACTACCAACACAAACTTAAACAAGGTTATGATGCCAAAGTAAAGCTAAGGCCATTAGTGCCTGGTGACTTGGTGTTGAGGAAGGTTTTGGGTACTGCAAAGAACCCAGCATGGGGAAAGCTAGGACCCAATTGGGAAGGACTATATCGCATCACCTCTGTGGCTGGTATAGGGGCCTATTTCCTTGAAGATTTAGATGAACATGTAATACCACAACAACCTGAAAATGTATTATTATTAATGAAAATTTCCTTTATCATTAAATTCTTTTGTTGTGAAAAAGCATCATACTTCATATTACTTAATCTATCCAAGTATTAAACATAACTTAAGTCCTGCATGGCTCTTTAGACCACAGGCTTAGGGGAAATTAACTACTTCTAACATCTATCCAAGTATTAAATAGAACTTAAGTCCTATATGGCTCCTCGGACCACAGGCTTAGGAGAAATTAACTACTTCTGGCATCTATTCAAGTATTAAACAGAACTTAAGTCCTGCATGGCTCTTCGGACCACAAGCTTAGGGGAAATTAACTACTTCTGTCATCTATCCAAGTATTAAATAGAACTTAAGTCCTGCATGACTCCTCGGACCACAAGCTTAGGGGAAATTAACTACTTTTGGCATCTATCTAAGTGTTAAACAGAACTTAAGTCCTACATGGCTCCTCGGACCACAGGCTTAGGGAAATTAACTACTTTTGGCATCTATTCAAGTGTTAAATAGAACTTAAATCCTACATGGCTCCTCGGACCACAGGCTAAAGGAAAATTAATACTTAAAGGCATATACATAAGTGTTTAAATAGATCCTAAGATATGTCAGGTCTCTCGGACCACATGTTTAGGTGAAATTAACATTCAAAGGTATCCTTATAGATGTTAAACAAAGCTCAAAATACAAGGTATATTACTTATCCCCTTTAGATTCAATACTCATTGTATGAGGGTTAGTTCACGATATAAGTGGACAATAACTCTCTATTGCTAATACTTAGATAGATTTCTGGAAATATCAATAATGATTTATTGTTAGAATATGTTGGAAATGGAGCAACAACAGTTTAAACTTGTTAGCAATGATAATAATAAGCATGAAAGCGCAAAAAGTAAAGATTCAGAGAATAGAAGGAAAAGTTCATTCATTAATTTCAAAGAAGGTGTATTACAAGCAACGAAATAAATCTCAGGAAGAGAAAACAAAAGAATGTGAAAATCCTACAACTACTTTTTCTTTGGCTGGGGATCCTCCTTAATAGTGGCAGTCTTGGACCTAACATCCCCATCTTTAGATTTTTCAGCTACCTTAGCTTGGGAGACCACATCCCTAATAGTGAGGGTGTCCTCGGATTGAGCATCACTAGCTGGAGGAAGGCATTCTTTACCCATACCTGCTCTGGTAGAAGTCCCAGCATTAATAGTAAGATCTTGAGTACTGGGAACCTATTTAGGAGGGGGTAAGGGCAAAGCGGTTGAAGAAGGATCGGCTGGAATCTCTCTTATGTGTTCTGGAAAGTACACATTCTCCGCCTTCCTTAGCTTGGAGTCTACCGAGACCCCTGCATTGTTAAGGGCCTCATTCTAGGTTACAGTGTAGTTGTCCCTACACACTTCGGCAACCTCCTTGGCCAGCCTTTACTCCATTTCGAGCATCCCCTGCTCATAGGCTGCTATCTTTGCGGCTTTGGCAGCTTCTTAGATCGCCTGGGTTTTTGCTTTGACCTTTTCCAGTTTAGCCTTCAGACTTAAGACCATCGCCTTCTTTGTGGCTAGATTCAGCTTAGTTGGTTAGATTCAGCTCACCATTGCAAGGTTTCTCTTTTGAGACATAAACAAGTCAGGTTGCCTTATTCACCTGAAGGCTTCCATATCCTTCAGAAGGAGGAGAGGCTACTCTAGGGCTTGGGCCAGATGTGTAGAAGGCCCTCTGCTAGATTCCCTTATGGTAGAATCATAAGGGATAGGGGCTCCGTCCATCTCTATTACGAGTGCCTATGTACACTGCTGTCGGTGTACCTCAGCGTCGTCTCGACTATCCACGGATTTAGTCCTCTTGTCTCGAGGGTCTTTGGTCTTTTGTTGTTTGGTGCCCTTCTGCGGAAGCATCTCCCCCTCTTCTAGCTCCTGAGGTGATCTCATCTTTTTCAAATCAAGATTGATGCGCAGACCTAGATCAGCTAAAGGAGCAGGAGGGGGAAAAGGAAGGTTAGCAAAAGTTTGGGTCTTGGGAGCTTTAGGTGGAGTTGCTCCCTCATTCCTATTAGCAATCAAACCCCTTAAGCTCGGCCTCTTTTCAAGGTCCATGATCTTTGTTTCTTCAAAACTTGTTTCAACTAGAGCAATGGTCTATCCTGGCTGATAAGCTGTGGAAAGCCTGTTGGAGTTGGTCTCAGAATTTGAAAGCTCCACAGGCCTCTCGGTTGTTCTCTCTTCCTCTGCAAAATGAAATCTATATATCTCCGCCTCAAGTGACAAATGTGAGGAGAAGGCTATCTCTTCTGCTACTGCTACCACTACGAACGGAACTTGTTGGAGTGGTATCACAAACTGTGGAAGGTTTTGTTGAGTAGGCAATACCACAGGAGGGAGATCCTGCCTTGCTAGGAACCCCGGTTTGGAAATGTCTATTCGAGTGAGCCGGGGGTTACCTGCTCTTAACGCTTGGCCTGCGTCCTAGTATATGCGCGACAAGGGCTCGTAACCTAGGATGAGGTGAGTAGCCCGCAACTGATTATCCTCGCTTACGAATATCTCTAGCCTCAGCAAAAAGGTGAGCCTGGGAACGTTGACCAAACTGAGCTTCGGAGAGACGTGATCTTTATCTGCAAAAAAATCTGAGAAGGTAATTATTGTTAATCCAATAATGAACATTATCCGAGAAGACAGATTACCAAAAATGAATAAAGAGAGAGCTCAAAAAACGAAGGTCTCGGCCGAGAGACTTGATCTTAGGTTACCCCACCTGGTGTTCCTGCCCTAATTGGGCAGTGAAGACCATCATGCCATCCCTCAGAAATAGCTAGATAATCGTCTTTTAAGCCTTTGTTGGACTTAGGGAGGCAGGATATTAGTCTCACCTCGTTGGATCAAGATTTGAGGTAATATCCCATTGAAAGGGAGTGACACTCGTACAAATGAGCAACGTCGTGCCATGTAAGACCAAGGTACATTTGGTCGTTTAGCTCATCTACACATCCTAAGACTCTAAACATATTGGCGGCGCACTGATGTGGGCATAACCTATGGTTGAGCAGATAGTCCCTAATTATCCTACCCATAGGAAGCGTCATTCCTCCTTCTATAAAGGCGATCATTGGAATGACAACTTCGCCTTCTTTTCTATCCATGAGTACATAGTCTGGGGGATAGTATTGTAGGCCTACTCCTGGGGGGATATGGTACTAGCCGGAGAGTCTACCAAATACTTGAATCTACTCATTTGAATGAGCGGAAATGACGCAGGAAGAAGTTTTTAGAACAAAAGAAAGAAGGCCAAGGAGGATGGCCAAGAATAAAAGGGAGAATATAAAGAAATAAGAATTTAAGAGAATGAGTATGTTTATCTCTATTGTTTTTAAAAAATTTTCGAAGAAATCTTGAAGAAAAAGTTTGGGAAGCTTTGTAATTTGGAGAGTTCTATGAGTTGGAGCGCTGGAAATCACTAGAGAGCTTGAAGATTGGTAAAGTAAAAGGAAAACAAGTTCCCTCGAGGCTTTATATAGAAAATGGAAATGATTGAGAGTTATCCCGCTCAAATTTTCAAGAAAATACTCAACCGTTGGATCTGAGCTTCGCCATTGGATTTGGAGAACAACACGCTGCTTGGAGCAATTAATGATGCTTCGTGGGCTGCGAAATGTCAGAGATAATCATAAGGCACAGAAAATGGAACTTACACACGTGCGAGCAATAAAATCAAATGGTGTTAGCTCTTAAAAAATCAAAACCTCACTTTTCTCCTCGAATGGGAAAAAACTGGGGGTTTGAGGGGCTATTGTAGGAGCAAGGGCCCAAGATCGTATATTGGGCCTAGGGCTTTATCCGAGATATAGATAGGTCCGAGGAGGTGTAAATAACTATTAGATATTCTCAGACTAGGTCCCATAAGTAGGGAGCAAATGAAAGGTTATCCGAGGAGTAGCTCCTTCTCAGACTTGATGAATATGGTTCAAAGTATGTAATCTAGCAATTAAAGTGACCTTCCAAGAAGCTTCAATGGTAGAGATGTATCTCATGAACATATGAGAAGGAAGGAGACCTAAAAATATCTAAGGGAAAGCTGCCACCACCGCATTAAATGCATTATAGCTACTTTTCTGGTCGTATTTATGTGGAGGAATCCTCTAAACAGTGCTACTTTGGCTACTACAATTCATAGAGAACTAGAGAGGGTGTCTGATGGGACAGGTACTCAAGTAAAGGCTCGGATGATCAATAGGTGTAGGATGAGGATGGTTCGGAGGAGGATATATAGTGTAAAGGATTCTTCGTAAAGAGGGGATCAAAAAAGAACGAGAAAGAGAATACTGTAGTAATAAAAATTGTTTCTGTATTCTACTGTGATCAATATACATAATTACGGTCTCCTCGGACTGAAAGTCTATTGATATCAATACATCTTGTTTGTGCCTGATTGTCATTTAATTCTATATTAGCCGTTGTTCAAATCATTAGGGCCTAGTTCTTTGACCCACTCTTTACAAATATATAGTATTGGGCTTATTGGGTTGAGATCCCATATACTTTGGGTTTGGGACACAAATCGGGACCTCACAACTTATATGATCATAAGTGACAAATTATCGATTTTCTTAAAAGCTTAATCTACATGTGGGCCACCTAAGAACATTCGCATAAGCTTGTGCAAACATTTCTTTTTTATTTTAACATAAGAATTTACTTTTTCTATTTTACATAATTTTGAAAACACCTTACATCAAATTATTTATTTTACATTATATTTCATTAAAATACTATTTCCTTACCAATTTTTTTTTTTATTGTTATCTCAAATCATATATATGATTTGAGATAACAATAAAAAAAATTTATACATTTATAGATTGACTGAGTTTTACAATATCCAAAATGAGCTAATATATTAAAATTCCCAATTCTCTTCTATAAACCTACTTATTATTATTTTTGCTATTACTATAAATTTGCTAATATGATCATAAGTGAAAAATTATCGATTTCCTTAAAAGCTTAATCTATGTGTGGGCCACCTAAGAACGTTCGCATAAGCTTGTGCAAACATTTCTATTTATTTTAGCATAAGAACCTATTTTTTCTATTTTACATACTCAATTTTGAGAACACCTCACATTAAATTATTTATTTTACATTATATTTTATTAAAATACTATTCCCTTACCAATTTTTTTATTGTTATCTTGAATCATATATATGATTTGAGATAACAATAAAAAAATTTACGCATTTATAGATATCTCTCTCTCTTCCTCACAGGGTGAACTAAAGAATTAATAAAATATGCATTTACAAAGCTACAATTTCTATAAATTTACGCATATATAGATTGATTGATGTGGGTAAATTTTGGGCTTAAATGTGTAACTTTGATACATTTTTCTATTATATCCACATTGAAGGGAGTGCTCTAAGAAATGGATTGAATCCAGGACCTCTTGCTCTGATACTATTTTAAATTGAGTTTGGCTTACCTCCAATACTTTTTAAAAATGAATCTTCTTTTATTTTAATGAGAAACTGCCACATCACCTACTAATTAAGTAAAATGTGGAGATTAAAACCCTCTACCACTTGATATTGTATATGTAAAACAAAAAGACATGTTCAGTTAAAAAAGTACTAAAGGTAAACCAAACATTTTAAATTAACGATTCTTTCAAAAGCTTAAACTATTAATAGATGGAGAATTTATTTGTTTAAACTGTTAAAAGATGATGAATTTATTCATTTAATCTACCAATGACATAATATATGGAAAATAAAAGTGGACAACTTACAGATCAATGATTAAAATGGCATACATAAATTGCTACATTTGTTCAAAGGAAACATGTTAAACAATACTTAAAGAAATTAATTGTTAAAAAATAATTTTAGAGAACATATACACTCAATTTTTTTTTAACAAATGCGTATAGCTTAAATATTTAAAAAAGGAAAAAGTTTCTCTCCAAATTAGTCTGGAGAGAAACTTTTCAAACTTTGCTACTATCTTTTTATCATATGTGAATTTTGAAAATCTAACCGTTAGATTACATACTCTTATTATATCATCCATGCTTGCAAAATTTAAAGAAGATAAAAAATCAATAACTATGTTTTAAGTCAAATGCTTAAATTTCAAGTTTTTATGATTTAAAATTATATATAAAAAATAATTTTATTGATCAAATAAAAAATAATATCTAATTTGAACAAAATTTCATAGACGTGTTAAGAACATAAAATACATGATCCAACTATTAGACTTTCAAAATTCACATATAATACAAAGATATAGGAGAGCTTTAAAGGGTTTTCTTACAAACTAGTTTGGAGAAAAATTTTATCCTTTAAGACACAAACCAAATGAGAATGTCCTTTTATTATTATTATTATTATGTAAGGCATCTCTTGCAACAAGGAAAGGCAAACTCTAAAATCTTAAGCTCCTTAGTGAAACCTATATTAGGGTTTTTGTTGACCATTTTTTTTTTTTTTGGGTGCTATCCAAAACTGAAAAATGTGGAAAACTATCATTATATAAGGTTTTCTAGTGAAACAGAGCGTTAGTAGAAAATTATTTAGTAATTGTCTAGAAAGTCAAAGAAAAAAGACCATGAATAACTAAAAAATTTGATAAATTACAACCAATTGAATAGTAAAAAAAAAAAAAAAAGCATTTACAGGAAAAAAAACTGAAATTGCAACAAAATACTATTTTTACAAAAGGTGATAAAAGAGGAAAATAAGTTTCGTCTATGGCATTTTCTTTAGAAAGTTTTGATTAAAAGATTGAATCTTTATTGATGAAACTATGTAAATAACTTTTACAAGAAGATATATGTCATTGTTGGATGTACCCACTAATTATGGGATCTAACTTTTTATAATATATATAAAAGATAGATAGAAGTATAGTAATTATCGACAATATTATTTATTTATTTTTGATAAGTATCGACAATATTATTGAGGCCTTTTGCTTTAACAATTGAAATCTGAATGTTACAAAAAAATTGTCCCCTCTTTAATCTTTCCCTAGCTCTTGAAGATCAATCGGCAAATGGTGAATGCCGAAAAAAGGAAAAAAAGATTAAAATGGGCTACAAAAATAATATCAGTTGAAAGTTTCTGGTTGGAGTGAATCGAGAAGTGAGTCGAAGGTCATAGATCAACATTGTCAACATTTTGGAAAATCTGCCGGTGGAGGAAGCAGCTTCTGATTTGGGAGCTTTCCATCTAAGACCACCCAAGCCATCTTTAAACCCCAGCTAGTGTGGATCTCCAAGTGGCAATGCATGAACCATACCCCTGTTGCCAAATAATTGTCATTATCATAATGCAAATTCTAATGAAATCTTAATGCCACAAGATTTACTTCACCAACCTTACATGGGTATATACCTAAAGAATTAACTTAGATGTTTATACAAAAGTTTTCATAGTCAAAAAGTAATTATTCTAATGAAGTGATAGAAAACCGTACAAAAAATAAGGAGTATTTTATTATTGTCACCTTTTTTGTATGTACAGTATCTAATCTTATATTTTTTTTGGTGCTAATATGTACAGTATCTAATCTTAATGGTTAATATATGATATTGTCTCATTTAATGTATCTTTTTTAATAATGGATGAACAATTAAAATTAGGAATGTATAATGCATACAGTATATGTAAAAGAAAAGTGTTTAGGACTTCAATCATCAGATTATTAGTGTTGTCAACGTTGGCACCATGCATGACCCTGAAAATTGCTACTATTTTTCCCCCCTACCAAATAGGGGTTCAAACAAATCATGAAATGACAGCAAAAAAGAAGAGAAAAACAAATTAGTTTCATAACAATTTAATTCCAGAATCTGTTATTTGAATATCTCTTTATGAAGGTTTTGCGTCAAAACAAAGAAAAACAAATTATTTTCATAACAATTTATTCCAGAATTTGTTATTTCAATATCTCTCTATGAAGGTTTTGAGTCAACTTAGTTTAAAGGGCTAGCTATTTTGTCATAACAGTGGTAGCAAAAACACAAGTTCTGGTAAATTGATGAATTGCATATATATATATATATATATTTTGAGAAATGATGATTTGCATATATATATATATATATATATATATATATAATTGAAGCCTCATTCTAATTGCATTATGTATGGGTTAAATAAAACTAATAAATAAGATTAAAATATTATTAATAAAATTAAAAAAAATAAAGAATTTAAAAAATAGTTATTTATATTAAAAATATATAATATAAAATAAGATGACTAATATAAAAATATAAAAATAATAATACACTTAAAAAAATACAATTAGGATTAAGGGTTTATTTCAATTCTCAAAATTTAAGGAATTTTATTTTGAATACATATTGAGTCATCTGGATAATTAAACTAAAAGAGTTTTGCATCATGAACCTATTTTAACAATAAAATAGGTTCTATTTATAATCAATCTCGGATGAATCTTATTTCTACTTCAACTCAGCTAGACTAAACTTCTAAATCTTTCAAACAATTAATTTAATATTTTTATGTTAATATGCATGAAATATTACAATCTTTTTTAACTGTAAGAGATAAAGTATGAGCAAATAAAAAATGAAAAGTCATTTTGTATATGTAATGCCACCTGCCACCATAAATGTGGCTACCAAATATTTGTAGCGTACGTCTAAGTTATCTTTCCTTAACATTTAACAGCAAAATTAGTTGAATACTTGAATATGATAAATATATGTGTCCAAATTAGCATTAATATATGGTATTATTATTTCATACCTGGGTTATCTGCTTGAAACCGAATAGCAACCCAACCCCCAGAAGGTACACCCACAGTGTTTCTTTCGTTAGGGTCAACAAGATTAAACTTTGACGGGTCCTTATTGGGATCAAAATTCCCAAAACCTTGCCCAACAACAAAGAAATTAAAGCCATGCAAGTGGAGAGGGTGACTCTCAGCACCAAGAATGCTTGTGTCCTGCATGACAAGCTCCACACTAGTGTTAAAAGGCAAAACTACTAGCTTTGTCCCATTGCTCACCATTGTGTTGTTTGGTGGGTTGTTCGTATAGTTAAAGGGAAATATAGGAGTGGTTGGAAAGTCAGGGGTGTAAACCCCATTTGATTGCCCAAAAAAGTGGGCTTGGAGGAGAGCAGTGGTTGATTGTACAAAAGATACGTTATTAATAGAAGCTGCGAACATTGTTCCATTGGGTCCCTGACAGGTTTGGTTCTGTTGGCAAGGGCTTGTTCCAAGGCCTATTGTGAAGAAAAAATGCCTATCAACCTTTTGAGGCACATTTGCTGGGAATTGAGCACTTGCTAAGCTACGAAGTTTGTTAGTGAAGTTTGTTGCAAAGGAAGTGTCATTGAGAGGAGGGAGAGAGGGTTTGAATAGTGGAAGGTTTCGAATAGAGGCAGCTGAATGAAGTGGAGATTCATATTCTAGGATACCAGCAACAGTGGAGTTGTCAAAAGTACCTAGGCCAGTCACATATGGTCTAGCGGTCATGAGGAACGTGGCATTTGGGTAGTGGGGTTTGGTCTTTAGAACAACATTTGTGGTCTGTCCTGGTGTTAAGAGAAGTGTGTTGGTTTCAAATGGTTTAACATAAACTGCATCAGCTTCAACAACTGTGAGACTGTGGTTTGCAATGCTGAAGAAGAGCTCGTCATTGAGTGCCGCATTGATGAGACGGAGAAGATAAGTCTTCCCGGGCTTCACTTTTAGCTTGAATGTGTCTGCATGCCAAGTTTCATTTATACAAAATCAAATTGAGTTTATTAAGTTGAAACACCATATATACTTTCTTGAAATTGTACCATTGAAAAATGTTCCACATATATATAACATTTGATACCTTTGGCGGAGCAGTTATAGAGTGGCCCTGGAAGTCCATTGATAGTATAAGCATCAGAGACATTTGGGCCACCTCCTGTTTGTAGGGCTTGGCTAATTACAGACTCAGGATCTACATTCCACCACTCTCCTGAAATGTTTTTTTTTTTTTTGGTATTGAAATGCTTGCATTAGTTATTACATATATTATCAAAGGTCAAAAAGATTAAAAAAAGGATTGTGCCTAATTATAAATACCAAATATGATGGGAACTTCCTCGTAGGGTTTGGCAAATGGGTAAGGAACCCCACGCTTGGGAAGAATGATTAAAGGACCATAGACAGTTGCTCTTAACCATGATATATGGGCATGCCAGAAAAGGGTGCCTCTTTGGCCAACAATAGTAAAGTTGTATACATAACTTTTGCTAGTTTGTATAGGACATTGAGTTACATATGCTGGCCCATCAGCCCACCCTGTTTGAAGCTGTCGAATGCCATGCCTGTTTTAAGCAAATTGTCATAATTACATTTAGATCACAAGTTTCAACTGAAAAATTAGATTTAGAGTTAAATTTATGAAAAGTAGAATTCGTTAGGAAATAGTTATTTGATTATTTAATTATTATTTAACATTTTTCCTCACTTATGAGCTCTCTGAAGGGTTCATGAGATTTTTTTTTTTTTTTAATTTTTAATTGGGAAATGTCCATAAAAAAATTATATATATATATATATATATATATGAGAGGTATGGTTGACATGAGACAATATATATATGTTTAAACTATAATAATAAATTATTGATTGTCCTAAAAATTTATACTATTAATAAATGATAAATTTAATAACTTAACCATTATTTTAACAAGAAATATATTACCAGTGAATGGAGATATTGTTTTGGACATGGTTAACCACTTTGATGAGAAGGTGGTCACCCTCCCTAGCGACAATGCGAGGCCCAGGAAATTGTCCATTTACAGTCACAATGCTCTTTGTGTGGCAAAGTCGTGTTACATTTTGTAATTTGATCTACAAAATAATTCCAAACTTTTAAAACATAAAAGAAGAAGAAAACATATAAACTTAAATCAAAATTTCTATAATGGCAACACGTTAGTTTAGGTGCTGAACATGTAATACATACGTCAAACTTGTAGTGCCTGGTTATGCCTGCAAGTGCAAGCTCAGGAATGAGATACAATGTAATGAATGAGAATATAAAGATTCTCGGAAATACTGGTGATGAAAGAAGAGAAACACCCATCTTTTGTCTCTCTTTGATTGTTTTTCAAATGTAAGTATAAGTGGGGAACCTAACTGGTACGTTAGTGTATTATAATTGTGGTAAGGAAAGTACCACTAGAGTGTGTGTTCCTCGAAGCTATCCTGGAGCTACTTATATAGATAGATAGGGGGTGAGGAAAAAGTTTGGTCGAGTAGGTGATGGAAGTTTACTTTGCAAGTTTAGACAGAAGAGAATCACAAAAAGATTTTAATGGCTATTTTAAGAAAGCCAGTTGTTAGAAGTACTTTAGAGTGGTTTCAAAGACAATCAATTTCCTTTGACCTCCTTTCTCTTCAAGTCAAAACTTTTCCTTCCTACAATATAATTTTCTTATGAATTGAAGTTCTGTCAATCTTATAATAAAGCAGAAGCTATTTTGACCTACTTGCATGCTTAGCAACAATTGATGGAATGGAAAGATATGAGGCTGAAGACTACATCTCTATCTCTTTGCGAGCTGTCAAGCACAGTGAAATTCGGATTTTTTTTTTTTAATATAAAATTTTTCTTAATTTTATTCTTAGGCATGCATGTATCATTGGATGTGTATTCCATAGACTTCTAGAGTGATAATATATTTGCTGTAGCACCCTGATTAACAATACTACATGATAACTAATTTCAAAATTAAGAGCAACTTTAGTTTTTTTTTTATTCATAATTATTAGGAGGCTGTCTATTTATGATCACTTATCGAAAATGGCCAATTAAGTTCCAGATTGTGGAAATGTCATAGATGGAAAAAAGAAGGCTTACCAATATTTCCAACATCCTCCTATATATAATTTTGGGTTTTTCTATTTCATTTTGAATTGAAAATTTTCACCAAGATTGAAGCATGGAATTGTATAGTTTATTTGTTCCCATGTAGCTTTCTCAACCGCTAAACTTTGTAAGAAAGCAAAACTAACTGTTTCTATCTAACAGTCGTTTTAAAGGCAGTTAGCATGCAATAGTTTTAACAATTCAATGGTGACAGATCAGATAATAGATGAATAGTTAAGAAACCTCAACTCATGCTTTTCTCTCTCAAGAATAATGCAAACTGATGCAGAAGCTTATTTATGAAGAAGAACAAAAACTGCATAAATTTGATATAATAAAATTACATATGGGATTTGATTCTTGAATCAACCTGCAGGTTTATGGCACCACCTAACTCCTTATAAAGTAATCTCTCTCTCTCTCATAACACACATTAGCTGGTGATCCGGTAAGCTTATAACCTTTAATTTACTTGATTTGTTTATAATCCTGAGCCTTTTTCTAACGAGTAAATTAACTTATTAATAAAGTTTCTTTTAATCAAATAAGATATTTGGAATAAAATCCCATTTACTAAAAAAAATCTATTCATATTTTGAACTAATTATATAGATCAATAATTATGAAGTGGATGCAAATCCTATGATATCTATCAAATAAATTTTTAATTCTTTACATTAGCGATTACGTTGTTAATCAACAGTCTTAGAATTTTAACTGTATGATAATATCTTTCAAATAGTTTGATCGAATTGTATTATTAATTTCTTACTTAGTTGACACATAAACCCTTGCCATCTTTCCAAACAATGATTGTTGAAATGGAACTACAAAACTTTGACAAACTGCGCACAATGACAAACTCCATTAATGGAGGTTTATCATGTTGTGCGACATACGATGGACCTTTTTTTTTTTTGGCACTTCTTTCTTTTGGCAACCGTTTTGACGTGACCATAGTTAAAACTTACAATGTAGGAAAAGGCATATATAGTTGGACTTCAACACTTGCTCAACACCCTCCGCTTCTCTTCTTCCTCCCAAAACTCCTCATCTTTAGGGTGTGTTTGGATAGAACTTATTTTGTTGAAATTGAAAACTGAAAACTGAAAACACTATAGCAAAAATATTTTTAAATGTGTGAATAGCGCTGTGGGACCCATTTTTAATGAAAAAATTGATAAAAAATGAAATTTGTGGGTCCGTGAATAGTGCACATGTGCACTGTTCACTGCAGAAAGTCCACATTTGCTGCAAAAACGCGTGAAAACCAAAAAAAAGAAAAAAAAAAAGAACAAAACGCAACGTAGAAAACGTGGACGTGAATACAAACACACACTTACTCTCTTCTCACTAACTTTTCATAAATTTTCTATCCTATAATAAACTCTCTCTTCTTGAAAGGATATTTAAACATTTAGGGTTTGTTTGAATAGAACTTATTTTGCTGAAACTGAAAACTGAAAATACTGTAGCAAAATAATTTTTAAATGTGTGAATAGTACAGTGGGACCTATTTTTAATGAAAAAGTTGTTGATAAGTGAGATTTGTGGGTCCCGTATACTGTTCACGGGACCCATTGATGTGCTGAAAAGAGTTGAAAAGTCAAATAGTGCGGCTATTGTTCATGAACAATGCATGAACAGTAACTGCACTATCTCCTTAAACGCGCGCCCCAAAAAAGAAAAAAAAGAAAAAGGAAAACGCAACATTGAAAACACAATGCAGTAAACGCTGTATCCAAACCCTCTCTTAGACATTGAAATACGTATTATGTAGTGTGCCTTGAATTTAATAATGAGAAATGTTAACAAATGTCTTAAGGACATTGATTTAGAAAATATTTTTAGAAACTTTTTATGAGAAAAAGAAAAGGAAACTAATTATTTGATAACATTTTATATTTCTAATAAAAGTAGTATAAAATTTTTTCTTAAAATAGTCTATTAAAAAATACTACGAGGGCATCTATTAATTAGACCCTTTAACAATTAAGTCTCAAATAACCAAGTTATTTAATCAATAACATCATTATTAACTGCCACATAATAGACAACACCATATCATAAAGCAATAAATAGATAAAGCATAAGACAAGCGATATGGTGAAAGTGGAAACTGATGGAGACCATTAAAAAGGAAATTAAAACCACTACGAGGAAAACCTTCTCATACAAGACAATCTAATATTGAGAGAAACTTTACAATATATTATAAAATCTTTATACCTTGACTTTACCCTGTAGATAAACTTACAATAGAAACCTCTATTGCCCCAGAACATCTAAACTCTTCAAATATTTGGATGTCTTCATGGATGACATACTCGTGTTTCACAACAAAAAACACTCCAAAGGAAAATCCATTACAAGGGAAACCGTCCCATAGAAAATTTACTATATTAAGAGAAGCTCTTGAATATTTTAACTTCGCACCAACACTAGTATGGTGACTCTGTGGCTCCTTCTTTTTATCTCGCCAATGATAAACAACTAGAATGATATTCTTTTGAACTCATGGTACATAGAATGAAGGCTAGGATTTTCTCTTTGAATACCTTAGGGTTTTTGCCTCACTATCCTCTTCAAAATTTATGCATATAAGAGTCTTTATAGAGTAGGCTATTCGTAGGGTTATTGAAATATGATAACTAACTAAATTAAAACACGTCAAATTTCAAAATCACTGATTCGCAATTGATCATGAGAGGGGTGTAAGGTTTGTTGAGGGGTGTTGAGAGGTGTGTCGAGATCACAGAAAGTCCCCTTTGCTTGAGCTCAACTAGGTCTTCATCTTAGACTAGAATAAAATTAATAGAGCAAATCGAGACTTACAATTTGTCATGATTTGCCAACACTAAACTAAAAATTCCCAGACTTCCACACCCTAAAACTCTTATTCATCATAGTCACCTCACTTCTCGAATTCCCCATGATGTAAAACCAATCGCCGTGACCTTTCTAGACTCTCACGCGTGCCTGAAATCACATGCAAGGCAAAAAGACACTAGTAGAAATCATTGGCCTCGGAGTTAGAATTACATGAAATTTGGCAGGCTGAAGCAAAATGGTCTTTTGAGTAATAGTCATCGCTTCGCTAGGAGGTACCCCTTGAAATTGGCGAATTCCTCTGTTTAGCCCTTGAGAACTGTGATTTTGTTGTTTATAGTAATTTTTGTTTCTTTAATAACTTTTTGCTCAAAAGCCAGAATAAGGTCCCACTTATTTTAAGACGACCCTTAAGATCAATAGTTTATGATTTTGTATTTAACTCAATTTTGCCACTTTTGTAAATTTTGATATTTTGTCATATAATTGTGTAATTAGTATGAATTAGGGTTTTAGATTTTTCTTAATCATCCTAGGGTTTTACTTTCTTAGTATTTATATGTTTTGTAGCCGTTAGAGGTAAAGCAGACTATTATTAATAAAATACAAACTTTTTGTTGAATTCTTTCTTTGGTGGATTCCAGTTTAATATCTTGTGGATTCAAGGAACCTCTCGTGGATTCGAGGTTTACTAACTAGAAACTAATAGTTTAGTTTTTGTCCATCAAAGAGAGCATTGTGTTTGCTTTTTACAGACTTCCACAATATCACCCCACTAACATTTAATTTTGTTATCTGATTTGAAGATGGAGTGATAGTTGAATGTTGAAATTTCCCTTTGTAGATTTTGAATGATTGAAATTGCACTTTGAAACTTATGCTTTGGAATTGGTGATCCAGAAATAAAAAGATACATATGTTGATGCTGAATTTGTTGGAGATACAGATGATAGAAATTGTACTAGTGGTTATATCTTTTTATTCAGTAGAATAATAGTTTAAGAAACAAAGTTTTGTTAAGAAGTATACAATGGAAGATGAGTTCATTGCTTGCGGCAAGATAGTAAGCAATATGGTCTAGATTAGCATTTTTTTGTATAGTGATGGTCGAAAAATTAGGTATACTCGACAAATCAATTAATTTGTTTTGTTATAATAAGTTGGTTATCTCATGAATAAAAAGAGAAATAAATAGCTCCAAGTAGGGGTGTAATTGGTTCGGTTCGGTCGGTTTGAAGTACGATTTTTCCACCGAATCGAAATTTTGGTTTTACCAAATTTGGCATCGACACCAAACCGAAAGGGAGGAACACTGACATCGAACTGACTGGATTTCAATCGGTTCGGTTCGGTTGGTTTTTGGTTGCTTCCAATTTCTTAGAACCAAACAAATCATAGACCAAAAAAAAAAAAAAAGAAGCCTATTTCTCTTTACTTTCCCACATTTTCTCAGCACCCAAACACCCAACAAAAAAAAAAGAAAAAGTCAAAATCATGTATGTTTGTTTTTAGACCCCTTAAAACACAATTGGATTAACCTAGTTAATTAGCTAAGTGATTACTTAGTCCAAATTTCAGATCTAGGTTAACACAATCATATAATCATATCAATGTAAAGTGCGGAATATAAAGAACACAAAGATATGATGACCTAGGAAATCACACTGGTAAAAACTTGGGGAGAATTTAACCTAGCTATCCTCAAGGTAAACTGAATTCACTATGAAAGAATCAAATTTTTACAATAGCGACTTAGACCACTAACATCTTATTGCTACCTCATGTAGAAAACTTACTACCACGACCATGTGATAGCTCTGAGACCACAGACTCCTTCTTTCTTGGATTCCTAGCAAGTATAAGCACTCTTGCTTGCGTATCTTTAAGCTCTTTAGTGCAGCAACTGAATGATCATCAAGTTCTCAATGAAATCTCCTTCTTGATAATCCTAAGCATGTGTGAAGGCAATTACCTCTCAGATCTCACAAGAGATTCACACACACAACAAAATAGGGCCACCTCAAAAAGGTGGCTAGGGTTTCCTTTTTATACCTAAGGCAAAACATAAAACCCTACACGTCATATGGGCTTAGGGCTGAGTTAGAAATCCTGTAGAAAAAACATTCTGCCTAACTTTTGATTGGACGAGTCTAATTCTCAATCGATCGAGCCAGACCGAATTGCACAATGAATTCTGCAGCGGCTTGATTCCAACTTTACATAAAACACATACTTTGAGCAAGTCTAAAACAAGACTAAAAACTTGTTTTGATCATGGTTTGCCAACAATACAAATTAGAGTTTTAATACATTAGTTCCTAAGTACTTAGAACCTAATAAACTCCCCCTTTGGCAATCTATGACAATACCCAAACACAATGCTCAAAGTTACAAGTAAAAGCCCTTTACAAAAATAATGCTCATTACAAAATAATCCAACCTAACTACTATCCATCAGTTGCAAGTGTAGATAGCAGCATGACTGAATCAACCTATATATTTTCTAAAATACTTAACAAACGCATAAACGCATGTGTGGAAAATACAAGTAAAAAAAAAAATTCTTGACTTCACAAAACACAAAACAAAGACATATATCATGAATAACTCATAAGTATAAATCAATGAGCAGTGAAACAAGAAACATAGATAACAATGTATCTCCCCCTAATATGAATAGCCCAAAAATAATACATCAAGAGCCAAAAAGGATACATACACAGTGAAGCACCTAGATACAATCTAAACTCCACAAGCTCCAACAAACAAAATCTCTCCTCCTAACTACAAAAAATCCTCTACAAGTGTCCAAATGTACTCTCCCTTTTTGTGATGGAATGCCAAAGGGCAATTAGAATCCACCATCAAAAGGAGGTGGCGAAGCGGAACATCTAAGATGCACCAAATCTGCTTGTAAAGCATGGAGCTCATCAAGCATGTCCACCAAAATTTGACCATGAGCCGCCTGAACGGTCATGACAGTTTCCAATGTACGACGAATATCAAAGTCATCCGAAGTAGATGGTGGAGGAACAAAAACAACAGTAGCACCAACAGGATCAGCAGACGCCTCACCAGAAGTAGTACCTGTAGAAGAAGGAGGGTGTGCGGTACCAGAAGGCTTAACTTGAGGGCGTTTAGAGCTCTCTCTCATCTGAGCAACCCTCTGCCTAAGAAAAGTGGCACTTATGGGAGCAATAATGTGTACGGGCTCAAAAGCGGGGAAGTCATTTAAACCTAAAATAACAAAATCCTATGAATGAAAACAGGATGAAAAAGAGCATGAGCGGTAGAGGAACTCCTATGAACTTCATTTAAAGAACGAAGAAACAGATGAGGAAAACTAATAGGAGCATTCATAACAAGAGCATACAAAAATGCACATCACTCCAAAGGAATGGTGTGCAGATGAGAGATAGGCCATAAGGAATGACACGCTATCCTAAAGAAAAGATAGGTAGTCTTAGTGAGCTCAGCAGAACCCCACTAGATAGAAGTACCAGTGATGTATGACATGATGTCGTCTAGGGGAGGAGACTCATCATAAGGGTAAATAGGATGCTGGACCACAGGTACCCCAAGAGCATCAGCCACTACACTAGGAGTAATGGTGAACTCTACACCTCGTATCCAACTCTTTACTAAAGTGTTGGAATCATAGACGTGGATAGAGAGATTTGAGTAGAACTCTTTAATCAGGGTAGCTAGAGGAGGATAATCTATATCCAAAAGTGGCAACCAGCCCCGACGCTCAAAGTGTGCCCTAATGGTAGGATCTAGCTCATCTAACAAAACCTTACGCTCAGCCCAAATCTTTCTCTTAAGGTTTAGTGTCTCATAAAGCTCTTGGTTTTTCTCACTTGGAAACAAAGTGCCCACAGAGGAAGGAGCAGAAGAAGAGGAGGATGTCCTATGGGCTCTAGTCTTCCTAGGCATGGTGCTAGGGTAAGGACAAAGACACAAGAGAAAGAACAAAAAAAAAAAAAAAAAAAAAAAACACCAAGGGCATACTGCAAGTTAGCACAAAAAAATATAGAAATAACAATCTATATGATGCATGAACAGATAAATGTCATGATGCATGCTCTAATGCAGTGATAACAAGTTCAATTTAAGTTTAAAATCACAAAATTGGCTTGAGCATAGAGTTTATAACAAAAAAACCCCAAAATTTTGAAAATCCACTTGTTCAATTTGTACTAAATTGACCAATTGATCATCACACAAGTTAGAAAATAGTTTATAATGATCAAATTAATAAATTCAACAAGCCAATTTCATCAATTAAACTTAATTTGAACAAAATCCCCAAATCAGGTAGTTTCAAGGCCTAGAATTTTCAATTTCTCACAATACATCAAATTGATCAAATTAAACACCATAGATCATGTTTATAACATCCCCCAACAAAAACCCATTGATCAATTGTGAAAGAAAAGGCTTAATTCATCAAAAAAAAAATTTTGTAGGTTTGAAATTTCCCAAATAATGCATGATTTGATGCATGAAAGGTGAAAATAAATGCAAAAGGAAGGGTATAAAGGTCTTACTAGCCTTGGGAGAGAAAAACCTTGGAAGAAGAATGGTGGAAAACTACAAAAAATCAGATTGGAGCCTTGACCGAGTTGTATAGAGAGAGAAAAAGTTGAAAAACTTTTGAAAAAGTGAGTTTGAACATGTGAAAATTAGTTTTTAAAAAAATTCTCTTCACGATTTTTGATCGATCGAAAACATATTTAATCGGTCGAAAATGCTTTGATTGATCCAACACCAATTGAGCACCGATTGAAACAGACAAAGACTCACAAACATTTTTAATCGCAATTTCGATTGGTCGAAATTCTGGAAAAATCAGTTTTTTTTTTTTTTTGAAAAACAAAGCAAAATAATGCAGAAACTTCTCAAAGCATTGAATTTTATGAATCACATGCATGAATATGAGATGAAATGCTTTTCAAAAACAAATGTTTTGAACCCAGTTTTCCCAAAATTAAGATTTTCAATCCATTCTCTTAAAATCTCAAACATCAAATATGTTTTGCATAAAACTCAAGGAATTTTCAAACTTGGTTGGTCAAACCAGAAACACACATAATAACATGTACAAAGTTTAGCAAAGAGTAACTTGTGTAGTGTGTGCAACTAGAAAAAACTTGAGATACATGTGAGGTGATATGTGAATAAAAATCAAACACAAAGTCTACAAAATTCATCACATAGAGTTTGAAAGAGACTATCACCTGAAGAGTTACATCATATAACTCCTACATCTCCTAGATCATAAGCTTGCAATCATGTAAGTTTCTTGATTTGCCTCATATTGTATACACAAATTTTAATTTAGCAGAAGCTTATTAAAATAGCCGGGATAATGTATACACCAGTTTCATTTGATTGATTAAACTTTAAGTCCAATAATGTATACACCAGTTTTAAGCAATTTAACCGAGGCTACACCTTATTTTCTTTTTGTGCATGTGCTACACTTTTTTGACCACAAAATCTTACGATATGCACTAAGGTGTTCATGATTGGCTAGTGAACAGTGGTGAGATGGTTATTTATGCCTTTCTACAAAAGTTCAAGTTCGACAGTCAAAGACATGTGACTTCAAAATCAAGAAAAAGTGATCAAAAACTACAAACATCTTTCCCACACAACATGCACTACAAAGTTTCAACTAATAAAGTGCAATAAATAAGCTTATCCAAGCTAAATAAGGTACAAAGACATGTTATGTGAAAATAAATTGACCAACCTTGTTTTCAATGCCAAGAAAATAAATGCAAAACACAATTTGCTCCCTTTTTTTTTTTTTAAAACTTTTTATTTATTTTTATAAAAAGAAAACAAAAAAAAACTTAGAATGAAATGCATGAATGATATGCAATGCAAATCCTAAAAACAAAGAAAACAAAAACCAAAGAATAATGGTCACAAATAGTAGAGCAATGAAGCACAATGACCATGTCAGAAAGACTCAATTTGATTGAGCCTTTTGCATCCAAAACTTTTTAGATGAACATCGAGCATCGGAGTTCTTATTTACATGAGAATGATTACAAATTCCAGGATTGGAATAAAAGTTTAGAGTCTTTACCAATTCACCAATAAGTACCATAGGATCTTGTGTTTGAGGCACAGGTACTTTTGGTTTGTTTGCTCGCTTAGCAGCTTGCAGCTTGTAATAGTTTGGACAAAAGTTCCCAGACTTTCCACAAAAATGACAAACCCATGCAGGCTTATCATGTGTTTTGCCCTTAGGAGGGTAAGGAGTCTTAGGTTTAGACTCATGAAGATTAACCTTAATCTTCCTAGGAGGTGTAACTTCTACAGATTTAGCCTTACTCACAGAGGGTTTGACGCCTCACTCACATAAGGTTCGGAAGAAGAAGAAGGAAAAAAGTTATTGGAATGGGGTGTAGGCACAGAGATGCTTTCTACAAAACCTAAGTCAGTTTTGTCAGAGAGAGACTTTTGAACACTCAGCATGTGATCAAGTTTGGAGCTTGCAGACCTATCAGTTTGTTCTCTAACAATAGATAGTTCATGTTCCAAATTCTTAACTTTTTCAAGCAAAAGCATGGTCTCATTCTTCACATCATTCAAAAGTTCAGTAGCATCAAACAAATTCACAAGCAAAATTTTCTTGTCAAGCTTAAGAGATGCAATTTTCTTTAAGCCTAATTCAACACTCATAACATCCTTTGCAGCAACTTTGCAAAGTTTATTGTAGGCTTCTTGAAGATTTGCATTCTCAGAGAGTTCCCCATCATAAGGGTTCTCTTCAGCAGACATAATTTCATTGACTACAATAGTAGCAGTGAAAGCAATGAAGTTTCCATCTTCGTCACAACCAGACTCATTATCAGAAACTTCATCATCACTAAGGGTTACAGCCATAACCTTACCCTTAGACCTCAAGTATGTAGGACATTCAGATTTTATATGACCATACCCTTGACATCCAAAACATTGAGGACCCATAGAATTATTAGAAGATTGACCTACTTTTTCTCTAGGTTTTTCAGTGTTGTTAACCTTAGTGCGATCATTCTTCCTAAAGTTTCTAGGTTCAACAGTGTTCTTACCTCTTGCCCTTTTGTTTTTGTTTCTAAGGAAATTCCTAAAGTTCTTGGCAAGGTAAGCAATCTCTGTAGCAG